>NC_136001.1:6880000-7030000 GCF_048128805.1 Centroberyx gerrardi | reverse complement strand
ATTTCAAATATCTGAACTAAAGTCCATGGCTGGGCGGTTTAGATTCTCATGCAGACAGAGGCTGCAGCTCGCTCTGCTTCAGGTCAAAACATTTATTTGAAAAGGATTTCAAATAGTTGAACTTCTGAAATAGTTGAGCCTCAAGCTTGTGTATATAATTTTCTTCGTCAGCATACGACAAATCAAGCCCTATTGTATTTTTCTAGTTTTGAACATGTCTTCCACTACAGTGTTTTCCTAGATCTTCTTGCTTTTTCTCTACTTTTTATAGAGATTTTATTGCTGAAAGGTAATATTTGTCTCATTTTATTCTCTCACTAATCTGTTTTACTATTTCCTCTGATTTTTCTTTTTTGTGGTTAAGAACCAAACGGTGTCATTTTTGTATTGTTTCCTCCTGTAATGATTAATAGTGATAAGATTGCTCGATCGAAGCAGCATTTTTGTCTTTAAGTGTGTAGTATCTACACTTTGTTTTTTTTTTTATTGAATATAACATTTTATTGATTCTGCGTCTTCATTCATGCAGCGGTACTGTTTTTTCGAAGCGTTCATTAAGTCAAACTGTACAGCTCTGAACGTTTAACATCTACCATGTTCACACTTGTGAAAATTGTTTTTTGTTTTCTTTTGTTTTATCTGTATTGTTGACATCTGGTTTCCAAGAGAGCACTAGCTAGAGAGAGAGAGGAAAAACAAACTCGTCACAAAATGCAAAATAGATGATTAGATTTTTTTCCCCAAAAGATCCAAAAATTCATGGATCCCTCAGGTGTGTGTCCTGCTTGGCTCCGCCTCTCTGTGCATCAATCCTAACATTATGGGTATCTTCTGAGATTTCTTCAGTCAGGACCAAGGAATTTGTACGGATTTTAGGGCAAAAATTATGATCCGGGTAATTTCACCAGATATTGTGATCAAAGTTATCAATCACAATAGGTAAAATCATCTTCACTATTTTCATCCACAGCAGCCGTTCCAACTGAGATTAAGTGGTTTAGTCTTGCCGATGTATCAGTATTGTACAATTAATTGTGGAAATTAAAATTGCGGTGTTTTGCAGTTTTGCAGCACTAAACGATTTCTAGATTAATGTATTGATTCCTTGGTCAAGCTGGACTTCTGTACTGAACGGAGAGACGAGCCAAAACAGGACAATCTACTCAAGTGAACCTTGGATATGGCGCCTCAACTGTTTTCATTATGTTTTAAATAACATAAGTGTGGCGGCTATTATGTTAAAAGCTCATATTTTTCTAAAAATATGAGACTGACTGAAAGCTATCAGTTATAGTGTGTGTGTGTGTGTGTGTGTGAGACTGTTTTAATTGTAAAATAAAGTTTCTGTTTCACGTCATCCTCATTTTGTCCAGTAAAATTTTTTGATAATTAGAGTTTCTTACTGAGGAGAGGATGAGATGCAGCAGCTGCCTGGAGACTGGAGGGTCGCAAGTTTGATTCCCAGGACAAGTTGAGGAAATAAAGATAAGATAAGATAGCACTTTATGGGGAAATTCAGGTGAAATTGAGGCTGGGGAAGTGAATAAGCAATACTCCACCTTTTAACATCTAGCACAGTTCCCTTGAGCAAGGCACTCATGATTTTAATTAACCTGGAGAAGGCATGTCCTTTGAAAAGTCTGTTATCCAGACCTGGAAAAGTCCTGGAAAATGATGCTGAGACAAAAAGTTTTGGAAACAAAACCTGAAGCTTCTCCACTGATGATGAAATAGAGGCTGACTTTGTTGATTTATCAAATATTTATTTGAGCTTTTACATCTAAATCAATGTCATTTGGTTATTTTGTTGTACTAAAACAAGTCTGTCTCCCATTCACTGTCAATGGAGCAGCTCAAGGATTTATCTCTTGATACAATTATCAAGAGAGCCTTGGCTTTTTGAGACTTCATGATGATGGATCATTTTAATGTGTCTTGTACATACTGTATGTTCCTGTATGTTTTTTTTTTTTTATCACAAGTGTGTATTGTGGTTTAAGCCTTGTTGCAAACCAAAATTCTCCTTTTTTAGGACAGAAAAGTCTTTAACAAATCCAGACTGAAGTGTCTGAGGTTTGAGGAAAGAGGTTTTCGTTGGTGGATCTGACCTCTCAGTCCGGCTCCTCGTGGTTCAGGAGTGAGAAGAGTCCTGATGCTGCAGCATGGAGCTCAGAGGGAGAGAGAGCTCCATGCATAATGCATGGCCCGGGGCCTTGATCGCCCCGTTGCCATGGTGATCCTGTCAGTTTCCATTTCTACACTCTGAATACTTACTAAATGTGTAATCAATTCTCTTAAGACATTTAAGAGAAGCCTAAACAAAATGAACCATATGTGGTTTCTTAAGGTATAATGAATAGGTCACAGGGTTATTAATTAACATACTATCAAAATGTGTCATCATGGCAGAACAGAGGGTTTCAGGTGACATAACACTCTATGGCGGCCATATTGGAGGTCCTCAGATCTTGGGAAATAATGACTGTGAACAGCTGCTTGCATTTCTAAACATGTGACTTTTCTGACTTTTCTGAATTTCTGTGCTGTTTTTGATCATTTTCTGATCATTAATCTGATCAATGTTTAGTTGAGATAATGTTAGCTTAGCTAGAAAATCATGTGGTCAGCTAACCATCACTGTCTTAACACATCTGTTTAGCTCTAGCCTCCACTCCAAAGCATTGTGGGTTGTAGCTTGAGAAGAGTCGGCTCAGTTAAGCTGAACAAACTGTTGGTTTTTGGCTTTGTTAGCTAGCTAACATTAAACGCATTAAACATTAAAGGTCTTTATTTTGCTGTTGACGCCCTGGAAACCCCTACATAGACCTGTGGGGATTCCTGGATCCCTGTTTGACAGTCAGAGGGTTAGATCATGGTTCAATAAAAGCCATTAACAGTGGAAAGGCTGATGATTTTTAGGGCTTTCTACGAGAAGGCCAGCACTCAGTCTTTTGAAGAGGGGGAAATAGAAACTACTATTTCCTTGTATGGTTTAGAAAATCTTAATATTTCCTTGTATGGTTTAGAAAATCCTAACACTGGTTGGCACAGAAAGCGGCTGTAGAAAAAGTCTCAGGACATTTTGAAACCTGAGATATTTCAATAGTAAAATTCAAAACAATCAACTGACTGGCTTTTCCTTTCTACCGTTACAAACCAATTCCTTCGCCTCTGTTCTGCCTTATTGGTGGTTTGGAGTGGATGGTAAGTCGAATTCCCCCTCTTCCCTCCTCCTGCTTCGCCTGTTGCGTTGCCATGACAATACCCCTCTTCCTCTATTCCCCAACAGCCTCTTTGTGAATCTCAATAAATGGAACAATTGAGTCGTGTCGGAGCGGACACGCTCAGAATATCTCTGCTGTGTGGATGGAGCCATCTCAGATGTGTTGGTCACAAACAGGGAAACTGGTGGAGACACACGGAGGTTTTCCCAGGCTGTCTGTCTCTCTGTGTAACAAAGACACGGACAAAGACACTTCACCATGGCAGTAACCTGTGTATTAACCCAGCGGTTCTCAAAGTAGGCTCCAGGGGCCTCCAGGGGTCCTTTAAAGAGCTCCAGGGGGTCCCCAAGTAAATTAAGGAATAGTTAGGAAAAATGGGACGTCATATAAAGTGGCAGCACTTCAGACTTCGGACTGCGTTTCAGATCAACTATTTCCAAAAGCACCTAAAGGCAGCATAATGTTCATTTGGTAGGTCGACCACACACACACACACACACACACACCTCTATGGCCAACCTACAGCAGAGCTACCAAACATCATGGGACTTTTTTAATTTTTTCATATCGGTGCTGCTGGACTCCCCACCGGCCCGCAGGTCGACGTTCTCCAGATGGCCGCTCCGCCCCTGAACCCAGCCCGTGACCTTTGACCTTTAAGCACACACACACACACACACACACACACACACACACACACACACACACACACAAGGTAGTTGCGGCTGTTTCCCTTTGAAGGACAGTGTGTTTAAATATATTCTTCCCAAGGGACAGGAGTCAGTTATATTTAATCAGTCCTTTCATTGCAGCTGAAAACCTTCTCCTCACACTCTGGAAACAGGTTTAACTTCAGCTTCAGAGACATTTTAATATCTTAAAATGACCAGCTGCAGACTGATACATATATTATGATTTAGAATTCAGCCTGCTGCCTTGTTACGACTCTTAAATAGAGTTAGAAACAGTTTTATTTGCTGTAAGTTTGCAAATAAAAGGAAAGTCAGAGACCACCCTTTCATTTATTTAATTTCCAGTCAAAACGGCTATTCTAAGTGCAAGTTATTTATTTTTCAGTGTCAGAAAAAAATGCAGGAAACATATTTAACACAAAGTTACACAAAAGCCTCCACAACTAATATAATATCATATTTTTCAGTGTTTAGTGTGTCCACCCTTTCCCTTTATTACAGCTTCCGTTCTTTTCGGGAGACTTTTTCAGATCTGAAGCGAGAGTGGAGCTTCATTTTTCCCTCTGTCAAGATGAAAGCTTTAAGTCTTTAGTTCTGTCTGTCTGATGCTGACACTTTCTCTGCTCCACCAGGTCTGCATGGTTGTTAGCAGTCTCATTTTCTCTATATCTTGGAATCATTTTTTGAACTCCAGTTTTGGATGCTCCTTATTTTCCTTTGACTTTCACCTTCCTTATGCAAGCGTATTATCTTATATCTAATCTCATCACAAGTATCGCCTCTAGCCATTTTAGATGCACATGAGGCAGAAATGTGAAGGCAGCTGAGGTGTGTATTGGGTCATTGTTTGTGTGAATGTTAGTGTCGCTTTTGAAGGGAAAGTGTGAACAGGATGTCAGACACTTTTTGGAACAGCTTCTGTTGGTTTTCAGGGATGGAAGAGTTAAAGTGGCAGTATAGACGCACAAAAGCATAAAGAGTGGACAAATTAAATACTGATAGATTTGATATTATACTTAATGTTGGAAGCTTTTGTGAAATTTTCTGTTAAGTATACTGTATATTTCCTGCATTATTGTTTGACACCAAAAAATAAATAATTTGTACTGAATGTCCAATTGGAAACTAAATAAACAAAAGTATGATCTCTGACTTTTGCACAGTGCTGTAGAAGTTTAGGGAATAGGAAGCAGTATATAAAAGAAAGTATACAAGTATAACTAGTTTATATATTCACTACCAGTCAAAAGTTTGGACCCACCTGATTGAATGTACTATGGTTTTCATTCTCTTAAAGCCATTTTGATCTAAAGATTTATGCTTAAATGCTTGAAATTAGTTTCTTAGACAAATATAAATAGTGAAGTTAATGCCTGTGTATGAATTTCTTTCCAAAGCCTTTAAAAAAATCGAAAATATAAGATAGTTTTGATTTGTTTAACACTTTTTTGGTCGCTGCATAATTCCATTTGTGTTATTTCCTAGTTTTGATGTCTTTATTATTATTCTAAAATGTGGAAAATAGTAAAAAATAAAGAAAAATGTGTGTCCAAACTTTTGACTAGTAGTATATTAAATATTAAACAGTAAATAGGTCTCTTTCTGTGCAATATGCACATTCTCTCTTTTAACCTGACTGACTGCACTGATAGGACGTTAAGGAGGTCAGTAATGGAAATAAAAGGGAATATCAGAAATATATAGAGATCTAGAGAATATTTCACTGGGTGGTTTGAACAACGCAAGGAAGAAACAAACCCTCATAATACTCCACAACAGAATGGAATAGAAGAATATTCTCCTGAACATAAAACAAGATTTAATTAATATTCTCTCAATATTGTATAAAATGGATACGATGGCCTGATGTAAAATCAGCCCAGGAAAGTGTTTCGGTCTTGTCTGTAAGCAGCTGCCTGTGAAACGGTGGAAAAGCCTCTCAGACGTTTCTATATGCGGTGACACCGACACGCCTCGCCTCCCCGAACTTTACATTTTCCCAAGGTGAGCGGAGATAATCTGCCTGAGGCCAGAGGGAGCCGATCCCAGGCCAGCCGCCGTGACACCAGATTACTCAACATCTCACAGCCTGCCGGCTTTTACAAGGATGGAGAAACTCGGCTGACTTCTGCAGATAGAGACGGGAAGTGCGGCAGAGTTCAATATCTGGTAGTTTATTAAAAGGAAAAACCTCCTTCCAACTCCCTGGAATCGTCTCCCCCAACCGATTAGATCAGCTGAGTCTGTTCACTCTTTTAAGCAGCTCCTAAAAACCCATTTTAATAGGCTGGCCTTCCTCTGAAAACTGGCTGTATGGGTCCCTTCTTTTTATTTGGTTATAATTTCTGTGTATGTATGTAGCCTATTTATGATTTTATATATGTATTTTATAAGTTTGGCCTTTTTATCACAATGGGGTTTGTAAATGCTTGATGTTTTTACTTTATACATGTGTATGATTGCGTTATTTTAAAATAGCTTTTAAGGGTATGTTCTCTTAAAGTTGTCTTTATGTCTTTCAAGTCATTTCTCTCTTTTATCCTGTCATGCAGCACTTTGTTAACTGTGTGCTTTAAAAAGTCACTATATAAATAAAGTTTTACTACTCCCTAATATACTCTTACACTGTTAGATTTCTTAGATGTTCAGTTCATTCCAGGAGTTATTTTGTGATGAAGTGTTGTAATTTGCTTGTTTGTTGTATCCACTTCCCCTCAAACTGCCTTGTCTACCTCTATTGCAGTTCATGATTTCCTACATTTCCCAGAATGCCTTTCGACAATCCTCAAAAAACAAGCCTGAATTTGTTGCCTTCAGCTGTGGGTTATAGGCTACATGTGGATGGAGAGTGATAGAGATAGCATAAATACTTTGTCACTGGATTTTGTGACTTTTGACTCCAATGAGAGCTTTATTTCTCAAAAGACATTTACCGTTGATGTTTTAGATCGATTAAACATTTTCTGCCAACAAACTCTATTGTAGCTGCTGGAAATGTCTGGATGTGACATCATGTCGTCTATTTGGCCAGTTATTCACAGGAATTCCAAAAACACACCAAACAACAAAATGGGCCCAGAAATTCAAGGCACATCACCAATTGCTGTTTTTAACGGTGCTAAAGTGTTTTAAGATGCATTTTTCCTTTAAACAGAGATAGTGGACAGCTACATGAACTCCCCCAGAGTTAGGAAGATAAGATTAATTTGCTCACTACTTTCAACTGAAATACAGTTGAAAGTAGTGAGCAAGTTATGCACATGCAGACCAAATTATGTGATTTTAGTGGATAACAGAGTGGAAAGAGCTACCAGACACCAGCTGTTCAGAACAGCAAATATTAATGAACTGGGTATAGGTTGGATCACTGTTGTGTTATATCAATCAGCGATAAAGTGGCAAAACAGACATTTATATATATGAAAAAGTCACAGATTACTTTAACATCCAGAAATAAAATGTCCAATATTGTGAGATTGGTCGCTATGGTAACAGCTATGTCTTCTCTGTGTGAAGGAGGAGAGCAAAGGCCTGAGAGCTGACACCCAATGTGCAGACCAGGAGGTGGAGCAGTTTGTTTGGATTTTTTACTATGAGTGATTCATCTTCCATAAGATCTTTGCTAATGCTCTCGCTCACTCGCTTATTAACGCCAAAGACCAAACACACCAGTTTGGCAACTTTGTTAAGCTACTTTTGGAATTCACAGCAGAATTTATTGTCTATTCTGCAATTGATGAGAGTTTTCATGTTTTTCAGGTTTTCGGAGTTTTGGACAGATGACTTTAACTCACTTGTGATGAGAGCTTCCTCATAGATTATATATAGGCTACAGTATATACAGTAGTGTAGTTATACAGATATGTATAGCACTATCTGTCTTGATCACAACCCTATCCTGCTGTTACCAAGGATGCAGTGGAGGCTAAGCCCACAGTTACACCCTAAGTTTACAACCTAAAATAGGTTTAATGATGCTTGTGTGGCGAGGTGGCGATATAAGCAAACAGAATATAACTAACCTGACAACGCCACCTGGGGAATTTCACCCCAGGAAGTATATTGAGGAACCTGGACTAATACCACGGTCATACACAGGCTACACAAGTTCGATAACTGAAGGAAGACAGAGATGTGATTCCAAAACAAATGCAAATTTATTGAATAATTAATGACTGGAAGGGTCTGTGGAGAGGATGGGTTAAACACAAATGAAAAATGAATCAAACCTATGTGAAAGGAAGTAACAAAATGTTTATTACAATAATTTAATCAATATCTAACAAATGCAATTATTTTACTAAAACACTTCCAGTACTTGCAAAGGGGAGCGTGGGCTGAGGCCAGCAATGGAGAGGCAGACTAACTGAGGGCGTGTCCAGGGGTGCAACCACTTACCTACCACACGTGTACTCAATGCAAAACAGCAATCATGGCAAACAGGTGAAAAACAGTGTCCCAGTGCTCTTTTACCATTACAAGCTTGTGAAGGGAACCGCACCAGGGTGTCTAGCCTCCCCAACCAGCCAGCACCCTGCTCCACTATAGGGAGATAACAGAAATATGTAATTACTCGAGCAAAATATGAAAAGGTCATTAGTAACAAACCAGTTGGCTCACACTAAAAGTACCAGACACAACTGGCAACAAGATAAAACAAGCAAGTCAACACACAGTAAATACAAAACTATCTATAGAGACAAAACAGCAGCTGATAGAGACCTACAATACAAGAGACACATTAGTAACAGGTCTATAACACTATAATAACAATTACCTCAGGTATTTATCGTACCCTACTTACCCCTAACTACAGTGACCAGTACCTTGATGAAATGTGTGCTGGCTAAGCAGACTCAGGGTGGTAAGAATCCACGGCACCCAAGGGCAGACAGCAACTACAGCAGATAAGATTGATCAGTTGCAGTACCACTTCACATGTGCTTGGTGCACAAACAGTTGGAAAACATACCTTAAGTCACAAATCTCAGCCAGCAGACACCAGTACGACCAGGTAGACAGGAGACTACTACAAACAAAATAAAACTCAGTCACTGAGTACATAAAAAGAACCTTAAACAACCTCATGACTGCATCACCTACCTCAGAGTCACAAAAAGGGACCAATATGGCAACCAACAGGCAGAGGAAAGGAAAAGCAGCCATGATGCCACAGCTGCCTTAAATACCCTGACAAGCTAATTGGAGGGCTGGACCAGGGAGGAGTCAATCTAATGCTGTGGGGGGGTGTCGAGAACTAAGAGGGAGTACTGCATTAATATTGAAACAAGTGTTCCTACTACACTTGCATTAGCCTACTGTAATCTCAGCTATTCTTTTATGTATCTTATGGTGTTAATTATTATTTAAGTGGCTCTCACATCAATTGTAAAAAAAACCATCTCATTTCATATTTTTATGCCATGGTGCTTTATAATAACAAATGTAGGCTACTAAATTATATAATAAACTTGAACTTGAACTCACCCCGCCTTTTATGCCTACACAAATCTTTACCATGTAAATTCAGCAGCATCAACTATAGTCTAACCCACAGGGAAGGAAGATATAGCCTATGGAGAAATTAATGCTTTTCTGAAAACATAATTGATTTTGATTCATATTGGTGGCTGTTTGCTTTATGATTCCCACCAGCTAGAGGTCAGAGTTTAGCCTCTTCTTTGTATTTCCCACTACATCCCTATCTGTCCTGCTGGAGCGAGTCTGAAACGCCACCAGCGCTACAGACAGACACCAGCAGAGGAACCACGGGCTGCTTTTGCGCATGGTCAGTTTCACCTCTCTCTCTCTCTCTCTCTCTCTCTCTCTCTCTCTCTCTCTCTCTCTCTCCCCTCTCTCCATCCTCCACCAGCATCCAGCATCCATCTCTGGATGCGATACCAGCCTCTTCCTCCTCCTCCTCCTGTGATTCCTGCCTGGTCGCAGCATCAGCACCAGGTAAGACTCTAATTCCGATCACTTTGATTGACCGGCGCTCTTCACGACATCAATATCGCTCAGATTCTCCATGTTACTTTCGATATGTATCCAGATTCAACGCGGGTGGACGCTGCCCGGGTTGGTAAATCCATCCCCGGTATTTCCCCCCGGTGACATCGGCACTCACCAAGAGGGATGTGTTGCATATTTTTACTCTCATCCACCTTTCATCCCTTTACCGAGACTGTCCGCTCGTGTTTATGGTCTTTTACACCGCAATTCTCACCTGTTATCTGCTGTCAGGTCGGGATAGTGATGATGATGAGGTGTCGGTCGGTGTGGAGCTTATCTGTCCCGGCTCGTCCTGACAGTATCTCCCCTACAGATGGACAGATAGTCTGGTCGCTGATCCACGTACGGAGCCAGTTTTTGGGGCAGTTTTGCGCATCACAAGGTCATGGTGATGGTGACTGTGGACACTGGAGGGTGAAATGACACCCCGGGCTCCCTATGGGCGACCCAGGGTTGATGCAATGATAAATGGGAACTGTGTCAGTGGGCTATAGGCTGGGCTGCGCAGCTCTCTACAGGCTTTAGTTGGCTGGAGAAAATAATAAAAATGCAATGGGGTTTTGGGGGAGAAAAAGGCGACTTTAGGTTTATTATTCTAAGGGTGAAATGACACCTTGGCTGATGCAATGATAAATGATAACTGTGTCAGTGGGATAGGTTATAGCTAAATTTAGGCTATAACATGCTACTGTACTAAATATATATCCATATAGCCTACTGTCTACTATAATATCGCTTGGGTGGAGTATTTTACTATAAAACTGCTATGAAATGTAGCCTAAAATGCGGTTGTGCAAGAGGAAAATGCTCTCCATATTCTCCATATCACATCCCGGGATCAGAGGTGTTACAGGCTGACAGGCGTGTTGGTGTTTCAGGATTTTATTTTCCTTATCATTTTGTGCCTGTTCTTCCATGGAGATATCCAGTTTTTCTTGTCCCTCTCCCTTGTCTCTCTCATTATTCCCTCCATTTTTATGCGCCTTGCCCTCATCACACATCCACTGATCCCTCCAGTAAGGTGACAGGGTGTGTGTGTGTGTGTGTGTGAGAGAGAGAGAGAGAGAGAGAGAGAGAGAGAGAGAGAGAGAGAGCGAGAGATAGAGAGAGAGAGAGATGGGTGTGTTTCAGGGTTGATACACATGGATTCATTTACAATTATTCTGTCTGTAGGTCATTTTAAGATATTTTAGGTTTAGATTTGACTTCACCCAGAGGATCAGGATGATTTTAGATTGATTTTATCTAAAAGGAGGAGGAGCGACAGTGATAATGGTAGGATAATGGTAGTGTGGTGTAGGATAATGAAAGGGGATGGAAAATGGAAAATATAGGACTGCCAAGGTGAGATGTCTGTGATTCAGGTGATTTGTCAGTGTGTGTGTGTGTGTGTGTGTGTGTGTGTGTGTGTGTGTGTGTGTGTGTGTGTGTCAGCCAGCCTGCCTGTATGTCTGAGATGGATTTCAGTGTGATAGCCTCCTGCTCCTTTGGGAATAATATAGGCGAAGGGAATAGTATAGAATAATAAATCTCTCTGGCGCAGGATTGCTTTATTGCCCGATTTTGGAAGATTTATACAATCTTTTGGTGCTTTATTGAAATCTTAAATGCATATCGACTTATTTATGCTATAGAATCCCTTCGAAAAAATCCTAATAATCCTATAATACACTTTAGAGGGATACTATTAAAATATCACAAGAAAATGTCCCTATAGGAATATTATGGGGACATTTATAGTGATGCCGATAGGAGATTAATAAAATAGCCTACCATAAAAACTCACTATAAACTCACTATTGAGCAAAACACACTATAAATCCCTATAGGAATATTATATTGATTTTAGAACCGATGCACGCTGCCTTGCTTGTCTTCTAACACTTGTAGGCATCTCGATTCTGTCTTTTTCTTTTTTCTTTTTTTTTTTTTAGTGAGGATAATGAAGAGTGGAGCGATTTTAACGACATGAGCACATCGACCGGGTTTGGATGGAGTTCTCTTTCAACGGCGTAGAGCTCCGGGAGCTGGGGGATGGAAGAGGCCGGCGCGGCGCCGCTCCGCCGCCGGCCGCAGCGCCCTGGACGGCGGCCGCCGCGGGCTGCGCCGCCCGGGGCTTCGAGAACGCCTCGTACCAGCAGGACGAGGAGCCAAACCACCAGCAGGGGGCGACTGTGCCGAGTTCAGTCAGCAGCAAGGTGGGTTGGCTTGGGTTTGGTCAGAGATAGGCTAGTGCAAAATGGAGAGAAGATGTGCCACTCCATATAGCCTACTTTCTTTGTAGCCTACTGTATGTCAGTATTTTGTGTGGTTGCTTTTTCTGTGTTCTAATAATTTATGTGCAACCCAAGAAGAAGTCAAAAATGGATATTACAAATGTCACCATGTAATATAAAATCTCTCAACGATGGCTAACAAGACAAAGCTAAATTAGCTAGAAGTTGCGAAGCTTTCTAGCTTGATCAAATAAAGTCGTGCTGTAAATCAGTTAACAGCACATAGACTGGTAATGCACAGATTTAGTGAATAAAAATGTTATTTTCCCAATAATTTACAGTATCTTTTTTTTTAGATTATTTTTTGGGCATTTCTGCTTTATTGGACAGTTAGGTACAGTAGAGAAAGACAGTGCAGAGAGAGGATGACATGCAGCGAAGGGCACAGGCCAGATTCAAACCCATGCTGCTGCCATTAAGACTTCGCCTTAATGGTACCAGCTGCTCAAAAGACGCATCTTGTGTTATAATGTGCTGATTTAGTTCTACTCTACAATGTTTGAGAAAGAACAGCTTCCAGCAACATATGCAACACAAATATATGAAGGAGGCCAGAACAGAAGCCATCAGAACCAACAGAGGGATTTCATTAAGAGCTCACAGATGTCTGTCATGGGTAGAAATGTGCTTTTTCTCTGTCCAAACTCTGGACTCGATACTCTACTTTCTCTCCTTATGTGACCCAGAAATAGCCTACTCAACGTCCCTCTGACAAACTTGTGGACACGCGTCCCTACAGTCACTCTCATATAAATATATTTTAATAGTAGCCTACACTCTTTAGAAAGGTAAAGGACCTTGGACCTTGGTGGACTTTGAACCCCACTGCGCTGAAGTATGTGGGTTAAATGGTTGAACTACTTGATTCATGAACCATGGACTTTAATTTTTGTGTGATGAAATGAGATCATGGATCTACTCTTATGTCAGCTTTATTTCATTTAGCCTATTTCTGATAAACATCTTATAGATGTATTGTTTCCTTGTTGTCCACCCAGTGCATGCTGGGATAGGCTCCAGCCCCTTGAATAGGAATAATATAGTATTCCTGTTGTATTTTCTTCATGTTTATATCGTCCCAGAGCATCATTTTCAGTAAATTCTTAATATTTGAACGAGCACATTGAGGTGTGCTTGGTTTAAATCCCACACACTTGACCAGCCTGGAAACAGCGGCCATATTTCTTGTGAAATGAGATGAATCAGGATATTAACTGATATTTATTTACCATTATTTATTCAGGGTGGTCAACTGAGAGCGGATGCCCTCTTTTACAATGACGCCCTGATACAATACAATAACAATAAAGCATCACAAAGAAAAAACACAATATAACAACACAATATATAGAAAATACATACATATAACACGAAGCATCTTTGCAGATCAGTAGAAACAGGAACACTCCACTGTTACCATATCCTTCAATAAAAGCTTAAAATGATTGAGTGAAACCATCTGTTTTAGTTTCAGCAATTCCTGCAGCCTGTTCCACTTGTCTGGTGCATAAAAACTAAAAGCTAATTTCCCAAGTTCAGTGTTAATGAAGGGAGTTTCAAGAGTCAATATTCCTGTGCATGTGTCTTATAAGAGAGAGATTTGAGCTTTAAAAGAGATGTAAGATATGAAGGTAACTTATTTAGTAATGCATTGTAAACAAAGAGGAGACAGTGTTGTTCCCTTCTAACACTAAGCGAAGGCCATCCTAATTTCAGATAAAGTAAACAGTGGTGTGTTCTGAAACTATCCCCGGTTATAAACTGTAAGGCACTATGGTAGAATGTATCTAGTGATTTCAGAGTAGTAGGGGCTGCATGCATATAAAGTATATCACCGTAATCCAAAACTGATATAAGAGTTGATTGTACAATTGCCTTCCTGTTTTCAAGAGTAAAGCATGATCTGTTTCTGTAGAGAGATCCCAGTCTAATCCTCAGTTTCTTTTTGAGCTCAAATATGTGAGTTTTAAATGATAGCTTTTCATCTAGCCAGATCCCTTGATATTTGTATGAGGCTACACACTCAATTTTGGCCCCATTAAGGGAGCAAATGTTTAATGCTTTGTCTTGGTTTCTGGCTCGTGAGAAGAGCATATACTTAGACTTAGAGTCATTGAGGACTAATCTGAGATCAATCAGAGATTTCTGAACACAGTCAAATGCAACTTGAAGATTTTTTACAGCTTGTTCTGCAGATGATGCACAGGCATAGAGAATTGTATCGTCTGCATAGAAGTGTAGTTTACAGTTCTTTACAGAGGCACCAATGTCATTTATATATAATGTGAACAATGGGCCTAAAATAGAACCCTGCGGCACACCATTCACTATTTCCAAAACCTGGGATTGCAAAGCCCTTGGCCTCTATACATTGTGTTCTTGCAGAGAAGTAGTCCCGAAACCAGTTACAGGCTACTTCATCAAACCCTAAAGAGGACAGTCTATCCAAGAGTAACCTATGATTTACTGTATCAAAAGCCTTTGATAGGTCGATAAACAAAGCTGCACAATGTTTCTTATTATCAAGAGCAGAAATTACATCATTAACTACAAGACTTGCAGCTATTTAAATCACTTGTATCGCCCCCTTTATGTAAAGGAGCTACCAAGGCCGATTTCCAGATTTTAGGGATCAGGCCAGAGGTGATTGTTAAATTAAGAATGTGTGTTAGAGGCTCAGCTATAAGGGGGGCAGCAAGCTGTAACAGATGCGGGTCTAACTGATCTGCGCCTGTAGAACTTTTCATACATTTAGAAGAACACAGAGCATCTAAAACTTCATAGTAGTTCATTTGTCTGATTGTGAAAGTGGAAACACTTCCATGAGGAGAAGCCAAGGGCACCTCTTCATTTGTGTCAGTGACCCTATCAGCCAGAGCCAGTTGTGAATTAGGTACTCCATTCAATTTATCAAATAGAGAGCCTGATTCAATAAAATGATGATTAAAAACATTACAGATCTCCCTTTCGTCACTTAAAGGGCCAGAGTCCAGTATTATCTGCTGCCCTTAAGAGATTGAACCAATTTCCAGAATTTTGCTGAGTTGTTTCCACAATCAGACAGATTGTTCAGGTAGAAGGTAGACTTAGCCTTTTTCACCATGAACGTACATTTATTTCTAAGACATCTGAAAGTTTGCCAGTCCACAGCACAACCAGTAGATCTGGCCAATACCCATGCTTTGTTCCTCTGCAAAATAAGACCACTTAATTCACGAGTAAACCAAGGGTTACATCTACCACTGACCAGGTGGGTCAAAATAGTCGTGGGCTTATGTGCTTCCAGCATTTTTTTTCCCCACAGATTCAGACTGTATATGCTTCAGTCTATAAGCCTATATGGGCTATCAAGTTACAAATCCTCTACAGGGATAAATCCTTTAGACTTAGAGGGAGGAAGGGATTTCTTTGAGGTCAAGGGGCTTATTCAGCCTCTGGTCTGCCTCTACATGTCGCTGCTGTCGGGTGAAAACCTTGTATCTCCAAAATGTCAGTTTTTCAGGAACAAAGAAAAGCAGCCTTGTTTTTAGCTTGACCACCATGCATGTTTCAGTTTATCCAAGGGGTTTCTAAAGGTTTTTTTTTTATAAGCCTGAGGGTTGTAGAATTTTCTCAAACCATAGAAGAGTGTAATCCTTTAATTGAAAATCACTGAAATTGGAGTTCAGAGGTTTTTACCCGACAATGACAATATATTATGCACAGCCATGGAAAGATTGGCCAGGTTATGCTGTACCATGCCACTTTTTTCTTTGTTCTTACACTAATAAAAACCGACTGCAAATACAAAACAGCACTCTCCATGACGTCGCAAAATCCTACATATCAGCTTACATAGATTCCAAAATGAAATGGAGCATGATGGACAGGATGAACGGGACAGAGCAGGATTGGGGAGCTGATGTGTCGCTGAAAAGCATCATACCCGAGCTCTGTCGATTAAAGCCTCTGCTCTACAGAGGGGAGCATCTCAAGTCCCAGCAAAAACAAATGATTAGTCAATGATGTCATCACATGTTGGAAATTCACTGTTCAGTGGAAAAACACTCGGGCCGTTTTGAAGAGCCTGCTTACAAAATAAGAGATGAACCATTTGATAAAAATGACAAAATGATTCAAAGCATAAAATTCACATTATTCACATTAATAGTTATATTGTTTTGAAGGATACAGGTAGCCTATCTTAAGGCCTTGGTTAACAAAATGATTTCACTTTTCCAGACTGGAAATCTCTAAAACCCCAATGTTTTAGAGATATTGAATATTGAACTTCTGGTAATGATTTTTTTCTTTCAAAATGATGTATAGCATTTCAGAAATTAAAAATCTTCATTTATTATAAATAATTCCACAGGGATACTGACTCAAAAAGAACTAATCAGAATTTTTGAAAGAAATCACAGCATGTGAATAGGCCCTTTTCAAATCGCTATGGTAACAGCTTCCAAACCTCAAGCATCACAACTCAGCAATGTACTTTTTGCGACTTACTGACAAACCAATCCAACAAAGGCAACAAAAACAACAAAATTGTAATGGTTACTAGCACTGGGTACATAATGTTACAAATTAAACATTTTGGGCAGGTTATGGAGCGATTTAGTGAAGGCCAGCTGGCAACAGGAAGTTGTAATGCACCGGTTTCTCAACATGGAAGCTGTTACCATGATGATGTGAAAAGGGCCTATTGAAGTTTTTGCTGTGGACTAGAGAGCTGGCCTGTCAGCCTGCTGAGATGCTTCTCACTGTGCAATTTTATGTTGATTAACTGTTTAAAAGACGTCTAAATGGTTTACAGACATCTCGTCTAAAATGAGGCAGCATAGGGTTTAAAAGTGAGAGTTTAACATCTTAGACTGTCTGGAGTAAATGACAAAAATAAAGCATCATCTTGGACTTCTCTGGTGCATATTTTTGATATTTACAACAGTTTTTTCTGCATTGTTTAAATATGTAATAATTTGTTTACTGCTTGGTCTAAAACTGGCCTATACATATCCAAAAAACATCCTGGGCTTTATGAGAGCTGAAGTTGGAGAGAGTTGGAATGACGTCTAGTGTTCAGTGGGTTTATTACTTACTTTACTTAAAACTCAAATGTTGACACTGCAAGACCGTGGCTTACGTCTCCTCTTCTTCTTCTTCTTCTTGTTCTTTGTCTACCTCTTTGAATTATGTCTTCTTTCTCTTGTTTTTATTGTTCGTGTTCTTCTGCTGCTGCTTGTCCTTCTGGTCCTTTGTTTGTTTGTTTCTTTCTTTCTTTCTTTCTTTCTTTCTTTCTTTGTCTTCCTCTTCCAATTATTTGTCTTCTCTCTCTTGTTTTTGTTCTTTGTCTTCTGCTGCTGCTTATCCTTCTGCATCTCCTTTTCTTTCTTTCTTTCTTTCTTTCTTTCTTTCTTTCTTTCTTTCTTTCTTTCCATCCATCCATCCATCTATCCAGGGGGACCAGCAGCAGCAGCAGCAGCAGCAGCTCTCTCCGCGGTCGTACGACGAGGAGGAGGGAGGCGGCGGTCAGGAGGAGGTGCAGGACTTCGCCCAGTTCCACCCGGGCGACGACCACTCGGCCGACTACGGCTTCATCTTCGCTCTGGTGTTCCTGGTGAGCGGCATTGTCCTGGTGGTCATCGCCTACACCATCCCCCGCGAGGCCAAAGTCGACCCGGACGCCGTGTCGGCCCGGCAGATGGAGAAGCTGGAGATGTACTACGCCCAGCTGGGCTCCCACCTGGACAAGTGCATCATCGCGGGCCTGGGCCTGCTGACTCTGGGCGGGATGTTCCTGTCCGTGCTGCTCATGGTGTCCATCTGCCGGGGCGAGATGTACCGGCGTCGGGCGGCGTTCGTTCGGCCCAAGAGGACTTACGGCTCCATCAACCTGAGGATGAAGCAGCTGGCGAGCGGAGAGGCGGGCGGAGGCGGTGGGGAGGGCGGGGACGGAGGCGGGGAGCGTCTGGTGGAACGCGAACAGGCGGAGACGCGGAACAATACACAGCCGGGGCCGAGCCGGGACTCCAAATCAGAACCGGGAACAAGCAGGCATCCTCCTCATCCTGCCTCTTCTTCTTCTTCTTCTTCGGCTGCTGCACACGGAGTCAACTAGCTCTCCTTTGCTTTCACTTGAAAGAACCGCTCCACCCTGCAGCCATCCTGCGGCGGCCATTTTGCCTCCCTCCAAGTAAGCATCCGGCTGAATTCAGGTGGGGATGCAAAATGGTGCGGGTCAAAGCCGACAGGAGAGGCACATGTCGAGCACAAGGCTTTTTGCTGGAGAAAACCCGGCTTTAACGAGCATTTGGGGATGGACTTGAACCGAGTTTAAAGGATATACTTTACACCAGGCTTAAGGGATATTTACTTTAACCAATCATAAGGGATGTATGACTTTACAAAAGAGGGCTTGATCCGGGAGAGGAGGAGAGGTAAGCCTACAGCAATGTGGATAAGAGCACAGTGTGGTTGCACATCAAAGAAGAGAGTCCCAGTGTTAAATCCTAATATGTTAATCAGAGACTGAGCTGTATAATGAAAAGCACATTGTGTGAGCCGCCCTGGAGGCCGGCCGCCGCTGTAGAGAGCAAGGTAACACTTTATTTGGACAGTACAACGTTGATACTGAACTATCATGAAAGATGTTCAACACAGGGTCACTTATCTATTTGCTGGATCTCTACTAGGGCTGGGCGATGTGGTAGAAATCAATATCATGATAATCAATATCGATATGTATCACGATATGGCTCACGTATGCAAAGAAACATAAATAATCAAATTCATCCCATTGAACCGAATTGTAATGTTAGGTGTGATGTTAAACAAAACCGAAATTTTCAAATAATATTCCTTAAAATGTTTCATTTTGTCAGAATTTTTAAATAAAATGTGCTTGTTATCATCACGTTGAGACAGCAGAATTGTGTCACAATATTACAAAATCACCAAAACCATTGAATTATCGCCCAGCCCTAATCTTTACACACTATGTAACCCTAACCCCCATTTTTAACCCTAACCCTAACACAGACATTGACACACACACAACTTTTAAAACCAGTGTGAATTTTATCTTAAACTCAGCAGACTTTTTAGTGACACATCACAGTCACTCGATAGTAAGCAGAGTATCGGCGTTGAACTTTCCAGATAAAGTGTGACAGAAGGCAATGCTAGCTCTGACGCAAACAAACAGAGGCAACAATTTTCAGTCAGACTTTTAAAGCGATATTTCAATCCGGTGCAAACATTTTTACACCAGCAACAGCAATACAGGGACAATAACAATACAGTACATACAACACAAAACAGCAATAGAAATAATGGAAATGCAGTAGAATCAGTAAAATCAGCTTCAATTCCCAGATCTCTCTAACATTAAAAGCGACCGATAGTTAAGGAGGTCAAGGGTGCAGAATATTTTTGCGACCACAGGAAGATCAAGTGCTAGGAAAGGAACTAAAAATAAGATTTGGAGAGAGGTAGGAGGGGATGATTAGTAAGGAGAGAGATAGAAGAGATGGCTTTTTTTGAGAAGAGGGGACATGATTCAGTGTTGAGGGTGACACACAAGCCCAGAAAAGCTCTGAAAAGCCGTTCCATACACTTACCTGATTTGACGTCATTAGTCGGTAATCACTTGCCTCCTTGAACTGAGGTGGTTTTGTAAGGCCCCATGTGTGTTTTCTCACCCACACACGTCACGAGTCGTGACGATTTTGCCACTGCGTCTTAGTTGCTAATCAGTTCTGTTTTATCACTGTGGAAATGAAATGAACCATGAAAAAAAACACAAAATGAAACAAAACTCCTGGATTCTGTTATGTTAAATATGGAATATAGAAAAGTCATGATTTATAAGCTTTATTTGCCGTATGTGTTTGAAGGATGATTTTCAGACAGCTGGAAATGACACAGAAGCTAGCAAGTGACACAACTACACAGCCAAATCGGTCTGTTAATTTAACTCTGAAGGTGTAAACATCAACTTCTCGCCAGTGTTTATGTAAATCCACACTCATCAGAGTTAATTTAACAGTTTTAGATGGTTTTGAACAGCCGCCTCAGAGCCATATCAGCTTTAATAGAGAACAAACAACTCTCCAATCAATCCAGTCAACTCTAAATAACTGTCAGTGAAAAATCAACACTTGTAAATACTGGAAAATTTGCTGCGTACTGTTTAGCAGGACAGAGACTGTCAGTGGCTGATTGACGTCATATGAGGACACAAGTACAAGTACTTAACACTTATACCACAGTGAAATGTTGCTAAATCCAATTAACATTAAGTAATGATACAAACCCTCAAAGTACCATGTCACATACCCAATGTATCATGTTGGATTCACTCAAAATTGTTGCCTCACTTTTCCTAATCAGCATTTGTGCTAGCATCGCTTTCAACAGCATCAAAGAGTAGAAACTTAACGTCGTGCTGCAACTAAATAGCCGCTATCAGCATCTAACTTCTCCCAAACTGGAACATACATTATGTGTGGGTGATATTATAAAGCCCATGACAGTTAAAGGTCCAAAATTAGTCTTTATTCGCTGCTGTCGTGAGAAAACCTCACAATTCCAGCTTCAGTTATTTTCTTGTTGTCACTGAATTAAAAGTTGACATGGACCTTTACGGTTTGAGCAATTATTTAGCATTTAAAAACCCATTGTATAATTTTAAAAATGGGCTTCAATTGGAAAATAACTCTTCTCTTAATTCACAAAAAAAAACATCAAGGTGTCTTCATGGAGGTATGAGGTGACTGCAGCTCTTTATAGTATGGAAAAGTAGCTGGTTTTGTCTGGAATGGACCTTTAATGACACAGCGCCTACTTATTTGTATTATATGTAAACAGATTATTATTCATGTCATGTAAGGATACAATATGCCTTAATGAGTAAACACAGCCACTGTAAATTGTGTATACGTTAATATTATATGCTAATGTATTAAGGTCTGTATGGTGAGCCAACTAGCCAAGGGCAATGTAGCCACACACACACACACACACACACATACACACACACTCAAAATGCCCTCATTTTGTGGCATCATACCTGTGAGGACGTCTTAACCTCACAAGTAGAGTCAAACCTAATACACACACACACACACACATACACACACACACACACACACCGTTCTCAAGCTGTACCATAAAATAAGTATCATATTTTTGTTTCACGGTAGAAAATATACAGTAAATATTATAGCTAGACATGTGAAATGTAGAGGACCAGCAAAAGCTCATGCTCTGAAACCAAATACGCAACGAAAGCATGCAACATTGGAGAACGTTGTCACAGTCGGACCGATCGCTCTTGTATTCGCAACTTTGCAGCAACTTTACAACGGTTTGATCAAAACAAACAAAAAGCAACTCTGTCACTCCTGCAAGGAAATATATTAAGAGTTTGGTTCCAAAATGAGATTGGAAAAAAGTGACACCTTACTCTAATAAAATAATCGATCAGACAAAATAATGATTTAAAGGATAGTTGATATGTTAAGTCCTAAAGAATAACACTTTTACACACTGTATCCTCTATATTTTAGAATTATTGAACTTCAGGTAATGATATTTTGTCCAAAACGGATACATAGCCTTTAGGGATAGAAGTCCTTTATCATTAATTGTTTCAATAATTGATGGTTACAGAAGCATAATAGGATGGCAAGCAATTACAGGAGTTGTAATTATTCTGATAACGAATTGGGTCTGCATCTAAACGACAATAGAGAACCGAATAGAGACAACAGAGAACCGAAGTCTGACGTAATTTTCTAGGCTAAAGTTAGCATTTCCGGCTTGTAGTCCAAAATACCTATGGAAAATACTAAAGGGATTCGCAAGAAACGCCAAAAAAAAATTCTGTGCTTCACTTAGCCTTACTAGCTATCCTACATGTTGTTCCATTAAATAAAAAACATCAACTAACATCACCATGTGAATTTTCGTCCTTAAATTACTCTTTATATTGATTGCTGCTAGCAAAATGCTAATCGTTTGGGAAAGAGGGCTACAACAGTCGCTAGCTAGCTATCTGCAGTTTGTCGTGATTAGCTAAATATATATGAACAATAACAAACTATAACAACTGTTCAACGCAACGCTATGAAAATAATAATTTGAATGTGCAGCACAGTGAGGAGATTAAGGTCATGAAAAACGTTAAAAAAAAGTCGCTCATCAGTGCTGTTGTAGTCCCTGATGATTAGCATTTTGTTAGCAAAAATCAATATCAAAACTAACTGAAAGATCAAAATTCACAAAGCTGATGCTGGTGGGTGTATTTTAACCCTGAAACAAAACGCAGTATATCTCATGGGTAATGTATCCCTTATTTTTGGCATTTTTTGAAAAGCCCAATCATATTTTCCACAGGGATTTTGGACTACACACCGAATGGCGGACATGCTAACCTATCATGGCTTACAAAATGACGCAAAACAGCGACTTCCACTTACAGCTTCTATTCATTCACTTGGAGTTAATGTAAAAGAATGACTGAACAGGAACAGATACACTCAGTACTGATCAACAATGGTCTGTAATGTCTGGGGCAGCAGGTTAACCCGGTGAGTAGAGACACTGTCCCATTACTGGACGGTCACAGGTTCGATCCCCTGTGTGTTTATCTCTGCCCAGGTGTCCTTGAGCAAGACAACACTCCTCCTCCTCCTCTGCCTGCTTCTGGTGAAACGTGTATGTGGGAGAGGGAAACAACAAAGAAACAAAGTCCTAATTCACAACAGTAATTAAAGCAAAAACTCCCAACTGCTAACTAGCTTACATAGTGATCGAGTGTCCTAAACTCCTATTAAAATATCTTACTATACGATAATCGGACTCTGATTAGGATTCTGTCATATAGATTAGCTGAAAATGGTGTGAACTTTTGCACGTTTCTGTGAAGCTTTTGTTCATTGCTCCACTGTTTGTCAGTCTCAATCTAAGTACCTGCAGGCATTGCCAGGGGGCCAGAAAACAACAAAATGTTCTCCTTTAACAGTGGAAGATTTCCTCTACTCTCTCCCGTCTGTCCCAATTCTCCCTCATCTTGCTTTCTGCTATCAACAAACGCTTCTGTGGAAATTTGTGGCTAGATCTTAAAACGGCAAATCAACTTTACTGTTTGGGCTTTGTAGATGTGTAGCGCTCCCAGCAACAGGCAAGAAAAGTGGGACAAAGCAATGGAAATCCTTTCAAATGGCAACAAGCGGATCCTGTGTGATTAAAGCAACAATGCTGAGGCAACTCTTTGAGCACTGCTGCCTATCAAAGTTGACCCAATTGTTGCCTTGTTTATTGCTGCCCTTGTATTTGTCACTTGATGCCATTTGAATCTCAGCAGAAGGTTTTTCGTCTTGAACACAGAGGAGCGCCAACAGAATTTTTTAAAACCTTTTTTTTTTTATTCAGGGAAGGTTGACAGAAATGTCCTGCTTCACACTTCACACGGTTAGGGTGCGATCACACCTACAGTTTGTTTTCTTTGGTTTGAAGTGGGAACATTTGGAGTCACAAGTAGCTTGTTTATTGGACAGGAGTTTTGGTAACCTGTCATCCTGCCAGGTTACAGATTTTGGCGGCAGTGGGGAGTCAAAACAAATCTGATTCCAGTTCCTGTAACTTTAGCTAAGCATGATGCACTTGTCTTTGCTGCAATGTAGCTTCTCTGGTGTTCATACCAGGTAAGAACACATGAAGAAATAGCTGCATATGAGCATCATTCTAGACTGCTGGATATCAGATGTCAACATCCAGCTGCTTTAACCCATAAACACTTGTGTTTTGGGGTCGTTTCCTGTAGTTGGTTCAGATTACGTTCTCACTCCTAACGAACCACACCGTTCTCTTGTTAGAAAACTGAGACTCCAGTCAGGCATTGTCCTCACCTGGACAAATGAAACGAACCAAAGGCGTAAACGCTGCAGAGTTTGACTGAACCGCTCCAAACATGCTTGGTGTGAACGCACCTTTTGACAAATTCTCACCCGGTTGCCCAGTACAAGGTTGAGGACTCTCTACCTTCAGGAATAATATGAAGCTATTTGAACACATTCAGAAACATGATGCAAGGAAAAGGCACTAATGGATCTTTTTTACGTCTATATATTTTTTGGCATTTAGCTGACGCTGTTTTCCAGAGTGACGTACAATGAGCGCAACAGTAGAATTCAATTCCCAGATCCCCAACAGTACAAGGAACCAATAGTAAGGAGTGCAAGGGTCAGACACTATTCCTTCCTGTGATCACAGAATGATTGTGTAGGAGAGAAATGCTATAGGAAATGGAAATAAGAAGTTAGGGAGAGGCAGAAGGGAATTTTATGAGTAGAGTGAGTAAATGAGGAAGAAGATGTGAGAGAGGTGAAGTGATTCAGTGGAGTTGGTGGATGACGTGAGGAGATTCTTGAAGAGGAGATATTTCAGTCTGCGGGGGAAGATGGGGAATGACTCCGCATGAAGCAAAAATATTCTGAATGACACTTTCAGTTTTTCCCACTCTCCTTTAGGGCGGCCAGAGTAAAAAAAAGAGGAGAATAAACAACACTTAGAAAACTCTGCTTAAGATTTTAACAAGCATGGAAAACCCCTTTAAAGTTGATTAGTGTCGAGAGAGATCACGTCTGCCTTGACCTGCAGGTCTTCATTAGCGGTGTGTGTGTGTGTGGGGGGGGGGGGACGCAGCAGCAGCAGCAGCAGAAACTCACCCACAGTTCGTTCACTGCCTCCCCGAGTCGCCATGACAGAGGGCATGACTGTTCCTGCTGGTTCGCTTAACACAGTTAGACGCACAGAATTGGAAAAAATAAGTTTGAATGGGATTTAGAGTGAATTTGGATAGATGGATGGATAGATGGATGGATAGAGTCAGGTCAAGAGGAAGGAGAGAGAAGGGGAAACACTGCACTCCAAGAATATGTCCTCATCCTGACTGGATTTTAACAACATCGGGCCAGTAACGCTCACCATATGTGCAGAGCAAGCACGACTTCTTTGCTTTGCATCGCTTTGCTCTATCAAAAGTTGCTGCTTGTGGGCGTTTCACTGAGTGTTTTCTGAGGTCAAACATCAGAGCAAAGTCTCAGTTTGTTTAACATTATTTTATGTAGACATATTTCATTTTGCCCAAATATAATCAATAATCGTATGTTTGGAAAATGTAATCTTCAAATTATGCTTTACCCTCGTGAGCTAGCTAGCTAGGTGACTACAGATGTTTGGATGTGATGGGATAGGTAGCGTAACGTTAAATGGGATGTCTTCGCACAAATTAGTTTTTGGAGGGAAGATAGAGCATGTAAAAGCCAACCATTGATACACAAAGTGGAACTAGGAACAAAAATGTAATGACCAGAAGAATTTGAGAAGCTAATTTTGACCGTTGTGCTCATTTGCATAACATTAAACTTTCTCAACTTTAGCTTGTGGCATCGCAGGCCAGGTTCACGTCGCCACCTCTCCCATCATGCCGTGCACATACATTTACTTGCTTCTCATAGACGATGAATGGAGGTGAATTGAATCGCCTTGTGTAAATGCTTCTGGTTTGCAACTGGCATCAGTGAAGAAAGACAGTAGAGGGATGAGGATGAGAGGGAGAGGAAATAGCAGAAAGAAAAGAGGACTGGGAGAACTTAAGGGGACAAAGTTTTGGGAATGACAGATTAATGAAAGACATAATATATGCTATTTGGTGGTGCCTTACAGTACCATGAATCCATACATTTTCCCCCAGTGGGAATAAAACTCCTAACCCTGGCAGTATTAATGCCATACTCCGCCCATTGAGCCATACAGGACCATGATGAAGGAATAAATAAATGAATGAATTGATCATTTATTGGAAAATAGAACAGAGAAAGATACATAGAGAGGCTGAGAGCGGACATGGAAACATGGAGCATCGGAGCAGAGCGAGAATATGCGTCTGTTCCTCTGTGACGTGTTTGAATGTCAAGACCGAACACGAGCACCTTGGCCAAAGACACAGAGAAAATCAATCTTTATTCTGTCGACAGTGACTCTGTTACCATAGAAATAGTCTATTTATATCAAGGACTCTTGGTGGAGCGGTTCTCAGATGTCCTGGAAAGTCCTTGTGAGGATACAACAGAGGAGATGTTGGATAATTGTTTCCCCTTTAAAAGGCAAAAATCAACCCAAGTTAGATGTAAGCCTTTATAGGAATAAAAGACACATTTTTCATTGGCAAATCATGCAAAACTGAGGAAATGGATCTGGTCTATGGTTATGATGAATTCTGTTGATGTATGGAAATTGTAACCAGCCCACAAGCATGTGTCTAGTACTGGTTCAGACCTGGCAAGGGAAAAATTTGGCTCACTATTTGCTATTAGGCTACTACACATAATTTGAATGGGTCTGAAGGAAATGGTATGGATATTTAGATTTTTGATTTGGACCTTTATTTATTCAGGTAGTCTCATTGAGATCAAGATCTCTTTTTCATGAATGACCTGAGCAGAACCTCTACAAAAACCATAAACAAGCAGAATCCAGTCACACGTTACAGAGACAGCATTCAGTGAACATACACAGACAGATCATCAGAAACAATCACAAACATCATTAAATAACTGACTTTTACTGTAAGTCCTTGGTTGACAAGTCCTGTTACACAGTAGATCCTCTGTGTTTCAGAGATATTGAATGATGCACTTCAGGTTTTGATGTTTTTCCGAAATTGATATGCAGCATTTTGGAACGGAAGTCTTCATATTCTCTGACTCAGCTCACAGCAAGGTGAACATTAATATGTACTGGACGTCTTTAATTGATTTGGTCCGTAAATGCTATAACAGAACCCCTTCCAATGATATTAGATGTGCTTGCTGTAGTCTTTCAGCAAGCTTACTTACATTATATTAACATATTTTTATTTTACATGTTAATATATGTAAAATAGATATCTAAATTTATGAGAAAGGATATTGTCACAAACAGATTTTTACTTTTCAATTATTAAAGTGTGGTTTTTTTTTTACCTGTTTAGAAAGGCAGGAGAAGATCAGATCCAGGCCACAAAGAGTTTTAACGCAGAATTTCTGTTACTGAGGCTATACTGCTACTATACTGTGCTTGTCAAAAACATCACATCACTTATTTATTACATATTATTACTTGGATTACATTTATATAACATGCTATACAATCTTAAAGTGACACGCCAATATTATATTTGTACTTAAGCACCTGTGGTTCCTTTGCTGCTATAATATCTTCAGGAGTCAGAGTTAGCGCCACTGACTACTTTTCTCTCAGCAGGTCTGGGCAAAATAAAAAATAAAAAAAATAAGTGAGAAAATTTAAAATAGCCTCTTTAAAAACAGCCTGTCACAAAACCCTGTTAAAGTGCACAGTATATGAAGTGTGTCGCCATACTTTTTGCAGACTTGATGGTTAACTTGACTACTGTATGTAATATTATTGAAGGTATGAACAATTTGTATCCACTCTGGATCAGGGGTTTCTTATATATACATATATACATATCAACTACATATATATTAATAGATATTATAAATTTAAAACGGGTTTCTCTTGCTTTTAAAGAAATGAATGGATCTCAGACGTTTGAAGAGTCTCAAAAACAACTCTGAGATAAACTGTGCAATCTAAAGTCCCCTATGAGAAAGATACCATTGAAATTCACTCTAAACCCTTCTGCAATGAAAAGAGACAGTATATTGAAGAGTTAAACATTTCTATCAGGCAGTCATGTTAAACACCTATGAACTTAATAGTTAAGGAGAACCGTACTTGTAGAACTTGAAGTGTCGGCTCAAGTGAAGCAGTGATATGAATTGGGTGTGGCAGCGTTTGGCAGAGTGGAGTTTTAGTTGTGAAAACATTTCTCCGAGGCAGAGCTGCTCTGGAGGAAGAAACAATCTGATTGGTTGAGTTAAACATCAGTGGGCGGAGCCAAAGAACCACAGTTTTTCAGAGCGCAAGTTAACTAACTGGCAAACTTGAATAGCAAAGAAGGAACTTAACTAACTCAGTTAGCAGAGCACTAGGCTTCATAATATTAGCTTCCTCCTCTCTTACCTCTTGTCTTTTTCACTGAGCTTCAGTCTAATGTTACTCGGCCAGAAAAACTGTGGTTCTTTGGCTCCGCCCACTGAGGTTTAACTCAACCAATCAGATTATTTCTGCCTCTCAGAAATGTCTGTAAATCTAAAACATCAATCTGCCAAAGTTAGGCAGTCACTTCAGAGAGCTTCCAACAGACAAAAATTAATCTTACTTAAATGTGTCGCCTGAGTGAAGCGTGGGCATGAATCTGTATGATGAAGAAAGATCAGAAAGATCCAGGAAAAAACATCATTTTCTCTTTTATTGCCACATGGACATTTCGGTGTGTCTTTGGCCAATGTGACAAACAGTTTGGTACGGCAAGGTATGACATTCACCTTAAAGAGCCAACATTAATCTAAAGAGGGGCTTCAATTCACCGGAATCAATTCAAAATGTAAATTGAAACTTTTTTTTTAAATTATTTTGAAGAAAATCCACTGCCTTTTTTTTGGGGGGGGGGGGGGGTTATCTGCTGTTGCTAAAATTGTTTCCCTTTTAGTTTGTATTAAGTTTTTAATTTTTGGTTTCAAAGAATAGTATATGCCAGGACTTTGCCATTCCTTAGATTTCTGTGAAGTGACTCCTCATATTGAAATGTTCCTCAGAAAAGTGTTTTTCCAGCTCTGACTGTCAGCAGTGTTTTGGCCTGAGTGCAGCTGAAGGTTTTGCTGTGTGTTGTTATTGCAGTGGAGCGTTTTGGCTTTCAAACAATCAGTCAGTGAAATGTATGTAAATTATAGCCTGTGAGCGAGAGTATTGTTGCATTAGTAGTTATGAAAATGTTAAACAAGAAAAGGTGTTGACTGAATGTCAGTATTTCAGACTGTTGAGACAAACTGAGCCAAGCTGAGCCAGAATGATTACAGGAATTGATTTCTCCACAGCGAAGCCAGGAACAACTCAATATCACTGCTATTACACAGAAATCATGTGTTTTAAAGTGTTTTGGGAGGAATGGAGAAAATGCTTCTTTCCTCACTGGCACCCATGTATTTCTCAAATTAGACAATGGGATTTATACAGGTTTGCAGGGTCATGAAACTCACTCAGAGCATAAATGACGATCCAAACCTCTAATTTAACTAAAAAACATTTAACAAAATCAGTTGGTTTTTCAGCAATATCAGCGATATTTTGTCTTAGACAAGAGCGCATGTTAAGTGACAACAGCAGGGAGGAGGTATAGCAACAGTGATTGTTGAATGTTAAAGTTGATGTAATTCAGTATATTAGGTAATTTTCACAGACATCTACAATAAGTGTCCCTTCTGTTGGACATCTGCTTTGACAAACATCTCTCAGGGCTTCATGTCTGTGAAATCAGCCCATTTTGTTTTATTTTCTCAACACTTTCACCAGGGTTTTAAGTGTCAATACTTCATTTGATAGTAGCCACGTCTCGATCCAGCCAGTGCAAACAAACCACAAAGTTTTAGCCTCTAATTAGACGGTTTAATGGTTTAATTAACGGTTTAATGAAATGTTTTCCATGTCATCTGGTTTGACTGACAGCTGTACATGAAGCCTACATGTGGCTTCTTCTGTCCAGGAACAGACTTTCTGGACAATTCCTTCACCCTAATGTTAGCTGTCAGAGTTTCTCATTAATAGAAGAAAACATTTCAAAAGCAAAAAACTGATGGGAAATTAAAAAGGAATGCATCCCACTGGTTAGCAGAAGCTGGACCTTGTTTTTAGCAAGAACCATTATAAACACTGAAAATTGCACTCTTTTGCTCAGTTATTTTCATTTAAATGTTTTATTTAACCAAAAAATGTAATGTTTTTACCTTCTTCTTTTTTTTGATAATTTTTGGCATTTGTTGCCTTTATTAGATAGTTTTTAAGTAGAGAGAGTACAGAGAGACAGGAAAGACAAAAGGAGATTCAAAACTTTGTCTTGTTTTCACCACTGAACCAGCAGGACGTCCCGTATCTTCACCTTCTAACGCTCGGTGCTCCGAGCGCTAACGTGTCGGGAACGAGCAGCACTGGCTCTGTTTACATGCTCGGAGTAACTCGGCTGTTTGGTCTTACTCCAGCTGAAGTCTCATTCAGGTTAAGCTGTTACACAAACCTTAGAAATCCTACGACTGAGTCTCCTTGTTGCCATTAATAAACCAGATGACAGCTGCTGTAGCTGCTAGTTTCGCTGCTAGTTTGACTGAGATTACTTCTAATATAGGGGAAAGAAATGATGATCCCAGTAATAATACTAAGTACTGCTCACCCTGCTGTCCAGCCCCCATTAATCTCAGTCTCTAGCACTTTTTGAATTGCATGGCGATTCATAAGAGTCCGGCCTCAAACCTATCCAAAACTGATTCATCGATGCCATTAGGACTGACGAAATCGCGAAATCTAGCTTGCTATCATCTAATTCCTATGCAGGCGCTGCCATTTTGGTAGTTGTTGTCGCTCTGTAACGCTCGTCATAAGTAGGTTAGTCCCGCCTACATCAAGCATCCAATCAGGTTTTTCTGACAGTATCTGTCAGAAATAACTGCCGATGGATAGGCTTGTGGCCAGACCGCTATGAATCACCAGGCAAATTCAAAAAGTGCTAAAGACTGCGATTCATGGCTGGACACCAGGCAAGGGCGAGTCTGAGTTTGTGAAGACAGCGAAAACCAAAAGTGAAAATGAATGAGATGTTTAATAAGATGTTTAATATGGGAGTAAACCAGGCATCTGAACCGGGTTTCTCATAATCAGAGTCTGAGCTCATCCAGGTTATCGGTTATGCCGTTTAGATGTGTCGATCTGAAACCCGGTTACTTGAGTTACCGGGTTAAAAACACAATCCTTTATTTGTGATGCTCTATTGATTCTCTTCTCGCTTTCCCCTCCCTTTGCACTGCAGGGAGGTCAGAGGTCAGGGTTCAGAGGTCAGCTGCACAGCAGCCCTCCAGGAGCTGGTAGGGATTCAGTGTCTTGCTCAAGGACACTTCATTACTCACTACACACCCTGCTGCTTCAGAAATAACTAGAAAACAGCTTCCTGGTGAAGACACAACCGTATTAAAAAATATTATAAAATCGGTATCATCTTTTAAGTCACTTTTATCTAAAACCCTATTTTTTATTTATTTCTTTTTATCATTTATTGTGTTCATTTCCATTTTAATAGATTTTTCTTGTTGCAAAGCACTTTGTAACTTTGTTTTGAAGAGTGCTATATAAATAAAGTTTCTTCTTATTATTATTAAATGCAACCCTGTTATCTAGCTGGGCAAAAGTAGGGGAAAAGAACGGTTTACCTGCCTACCATTCCTCTTTTTTAGCTGAAATCCATCCAAATCTACTGAAAAACCCTGAATGAACCGTCCTTTCCACTGGCTGGAGCTGGATGCTGCCGTTTCTGTACATAATATGTACTACTGTAACACACAGCAGTAGCATTTTACTCAAAGACTCAATGAATGTACAAATCAATGCCGTAATGCAGGAGAATCACGCAATATCACAGTATCTGTAGTTCACACGTTTCACATGTACAACCGGTTCAGTGTATTAGCGTATGCAGTCGCATCGATTTCAATGTAGTCGCCTTGCGCACACTGTATTGTAGAAAACATTCCTGATCTTTTCTTTTCTTTTCCTGTTTTTTTCGTCTTGAAAATACAGAGTAAATATATGTACAGGTGCCGTGCTAAAGCGATATTTCACTTATGGAGATTGTTTTACATTTTAAGCGTACACTTCCATATCAACGCTGTCAGGTGAAAAGCAGCCTTGTTTTCAGCTTGATGACAAAGTATTTCTGGGTTTATTCTATGTGGTTTGACAGGGTTTCATAAGACTGAGTGTCGCAGAATTTTCAATTGAAGTTAAAACATGAAAATCACCAAAAAATGAGGTTTTCATGGGCAACTTTCACGTGACGACAGTGATAAACTCTCATGAACAGTCAGCTTCCTCTGTGTGCCACTGAAGAGAATCTGTTCTCACCACAGGCAGCAGGCTGGTTTACCTTGTTTTTGAACTTGTTTTAAAGGGACAATAAGTAATCTGGGACCTTTATCGATCTCTATTGGTGACCAGTAGGAATTACAACAACATTGACTAGGTCTGATCTCCTCCTACACAAGTCTCTTCAAGTTTCCCCTTGAATTACGGAAACCTGTAATTGACGATAAGGTCAAATTTTCACAATAATTTGACTCAAAAAAAAAAGATCTTCCTTGCTGAACTTTCTGACATTTGCTCATAGCACCGTCCTGCAATGTTGAGTAGTTGAAAAAGCCAGTAGGTGAAATGCCAATGGCCGGAGAGTTTTTGTTCCAAAACAGTATAGAACAAAAAATGCGTTTTGAAAGCCAGAAATCTCAGCACCTTGCAAAGTAACCATCAAGTCATTGGTGTTGATCAACAACCCTATCAGATATATTACAGTCATTTTGTCTTATGGAGTGGTAAAAATCTTACTTATTGCCCCTTTAACTTGTCAGCAATATTTGATAATCCTCATTATATTCGTGGTCTCACCAGCTCAAGGAGGAGTCACGTCAGATCCTGTGTCGTGGTAAATGGCAGTAATTGCAAGGCAAAGTCACCACCTGAACAGTGAGAGCATGGACAGAAGAAATATTAAAGTTATCAGGGTCGCACTGCCCCGAGTCGTCCGTGTGTTAGCAGAAACATTATTAGCCTTCAGAATGGAAGCAGGGATGAGGATGTGACAGACTGGGCGTCGGGCGGGCAGAGCTGCCGCTGACTGCTCATGAATGTTTATGGAAGTCTGTGTTAAAAGTGAAATAACTCTGTCAAAGTGAAACATCGCTTTAAGAACCAGAATGAAATGATGCATATTAAGTATTATGAAATGTATGAAGAGAAAGGGGGAAAAAAGATTATGTAGTTTGAGAAAGAAGCTGTGTGTGTGTGAATCAGTCTTTTGTAATCAATATGTGACAATGAAAGTAATATTTAGCACAGAAAAATGGTAAAGTGGACATCAAAGGAATATGTCACCATTTTATTTTACAATGGTTCTCTACATTAGTTATAATATAAGGTTGGGGGGATCTGTTAATAATTTACAGAGTTGCAAGGTGGATTCAGCCAGCAACGCTCAACTTTGTAGCTATTTTGGAGGCACAGTATGATAACCATTGTAAAATTATGCAAAATAAGTGACAAATCCTTTCAAACTGAATGAAAACCAGGGTCTCTAGACTGTTTCAAAGCAGACGGGGGTTGAAATACAACTCAGAAACCCTTTCAATTGTTTGTCTGTGGTCAGATGGACTGGACAACTGCATATGGACTGTCAGAAAAAAGGTCAAAACACAATTCAACCAGCTGCAGTTACACAGGAACAGAAAATATCAGATTTTGAACCTTCTATGGCACATACTATGTCACAGATATCTAAACAGAGAAATCAACTGGTTTCTCAGTGTTTAGTCAGACAAGAAAACTGTCTGGCAGAGTTAATAATCAGATTTCTTTCTGTTTGTGTAACACTAGCCTAATTAATCTAAGGGTGAATGAACACTAGAACATTTTGTCATGGATTCTTTAAGTTTCCACACATTTCTGCCTCGCCAAATTTTGAGGATGGCTGGATTTTGTTTTTTAACTCTTTGTGGCACAGATCAGATCTTCTCATGATTGCTTAAGGAGAAATTAACCATAGTGAATCAAAAGTTTCTCTTCTTAAACGACCATGAAACAATCATACCATCATCATCCCATCGGTGCCACAAGGAGTCATTTCTTAAATGCAGCTTATGATGATTATTCTCAACCCCAGTGTTGTGAATTTGTCAGTCCATTAGTTTGTACTGCTTCCCCACCCAGTAATACAAACAATCAAAGTCTGACTGAAAGGGTTTCAGCTGCACCGACCCCCGGTCTGTTAGAGTGTTTTGTGAAGAGCACAGTTACTTGTGTAGGAAGTCTAAGTGCAGTTTGTAGTGCAAATGATCGCAGAACCTGACCAGGGTTTTTCTGTAAACATGATAAATTATCATTTTGCAAATCAATTAAAATTCTATTAAGTGTTTAAAGTCCAGATAAACTGAATTTTCCCCAAGCGTTCCCTTGAATCTAAATTGAAATCCAAACAAGGATGAAGGTTAAGAAATAAACACTGGCACTTACACACTAGACTCAAGGAGTTTTAGGCGTTTTCTACCCAAATTGGATAAATGTATTCTCCCTCTGGGACTGAATCTAATTTAAAAAATTACAACCAGTCTCATCATGTGGAGAAACAGGCCTATGACCTATTTTGGGCCCCCACTCCCAGTTAAAGAAACGTTGCTTTGTGAACCTGCATGTTGTTAGTGTGTGACGTTGTAAAGGGTCCGACGCCTTGTTCCTGTACATACTGAGGAGCTGTAACATGTAACCATGACGCTGATTTTTAAGTATGATTTTGTTAACGTGACCAATAAATTCCTGTTTTGCTGTTGTTTCTAATCCGGCGTTGTTGATCTGTCTTCCATCTGGCTGCTTTTCTTTCTCTCTTTAAACTCCAGCTGAGCTTCATTTTCCACTTAAGCAGGTTCAAGTGTAAGAAAAACAACTTTATCTGTAACTAAGGTGGATGTTGGAGTGACGATCCCAGGTTCGATTCCCACAATGTCCTGTCAAAGTCCTGCATGTACTAAATATCAGCTAAATATAATAAGAATAATAATAATAATGATAATAATAACAATAATACATTTTATTTGAATAGCACAGTTCAAGATACTCAAAGACACTTTACAGATAGATAGATATATAGATAGATAGATAGATAATTTTATTGATGTGTCACTCCTCAACGTACAGATCCAACGGAGCAACAAACATATTACCCCAATAAAAAAGAGGTTGAGGACAACTCACTTAGAGTTATGAGACACAGGCAAAAAATAAATACACATAAAAAATACTACAGAGTATATACAGTATATATACTGTACATACACACAAATATACACACACATAAGTACATACATTCATACAGATACATAGATACATATACATACATACACACGCACAAACACACAAACAGAATAGAGGTCATATTATAGAAGAATCTTAATATTGCATTATGAAATTTTGACATTAAATATTTACAATATTTACTCTCTCTCTCTCTCTCTCTCTCTCTCTCTCTCATCAGCTTTATTCTCTTTTTGGGGATTTTTTTGCATTTCAAAGTATCTTTATGATGATTCAGCGACTCTGCCCGGCTCTGAATTACTCTGAGGCAGTCTGAGGGAGGTCAGGAGTACACATCCTTTCATTTTGGGGGCTGAGAACAGGCAGATTGGAGTTTTACTTATACAAACATTTCTTGGAGGCAGAGCTGCTCTAATCTCATTGGTTGAGTTAAAACCTCAAACCTCTGCCTCCGAGAAATGTTTGTATAACTAAAACCCCATTCTGCTGAGAGCAAGGTTGGGTTTGACTCACTTTCTACAAAAAAATCATTTGGCATTAAAAGGATCCTATTTTTAACCTGTAAAGAAACTGTAAAGAATGCAGGTTTTATCATTATAATGTTGTTTTCAGTATCATTTTCCATCATATCTGGTAATTCAGGGATGATGGATTTCATCTGTTGTTAAGGAACTGGGACTTTTTAACCCTTGCACTCCTTAAAGTCACAATGAAACAACATTTTCAGAGCATCTTGCTTCCTTAATATGATGTATATCCTGTGGAAACAGGATGTTGGGGCGGGACATAAGGCGAGGAGGGATCAATCAAAAGTGTAAACCAACGCGAGATCAGTTAGGGAGAGAAAGGCAGTTTTATTTGATTGGAGGGGTGGAGGGTTCAAAAATCAAAAATCTGTGATGTTTTATTGGTTGGAATTTTGATGTCGCCTCCTGGTATATGATGATGTCACCAATAATGATGTTCTGCTTTCCAGGAAGTAAAAGTAATGAGATTGTGGTCTAAAAATACAAGAAAATATTTTTTTTTCTTCATTTTTTGGGCATAAATTGTCAAATAGGTGTATAGTATGATAGTTAGAAAAAAAAATCATTTAATTTTAAGCTACATTCACATTGTAGCAGTATGCAGACGGCAACCTGGATGTTCAATATTTTGAATGGAAGAACGATGGTAAACTCCAACATCGTTAGTGCAACGTGCCGCCTACCTGCAGACAGAACTGGGCAGCAAAAGTTGAATTTTCACAACTTTTGTCTTCTACTGTGGCAATGAAGAGAGACTGAATGTTGAAAAATCCAGCAATGGATCCATGCATATTCATGTGTGCACCTGCTTTTCTTGTCTCTTCTTCCAACAAAGATAAATTAGTGACTAAGCAAGAACTTTCTTCTTCTTTCTATTTTGGAGTGCAGGAGAAAAACATGTAGGCTACTGCCAATTTTTGGTTTGGTTGGGCTATTCATTTTCAGTGGGAATTGTATTTAATCATCATTTTGCAAAATATAACTTATTTTGAAATGAAATATTGAAAATGTACAGCCACGCAATGTGATTTAACAGATTTTTATTGCGGATGAAATGGTTGAACCTCTTGTTTATCTAATCACCATGGCAACAATAAGGCAGTTTTATGCAATGTAAAGGCAGCATTACAACTGGCTGCTTGTAGTTTAAGTAGTAATTTAAGACTATTATTCTATTCTATTGTTCCATCCATTGTAAGTCACTTTGGAAATAAGCATCAGTGTGAATTTACATTTTGAATCGACTGAACTGAAAGTGAGTTGACTCCGTTTCTGAGTGATGTCATTGTCTAGACTTCCTTCAATTGCTGCATCCCCCCCCCCCCCCCCCCCACACACACACACACACACACACACACAGACACACACACACACACACCCCTCCAATCAAGCCACCACTGTCTCTGTCACAGCTATAGAGCAGACTAAGTGTCTAATACTGTGGCCAGCAAGAGATTTATTACCCTAGTCTGAGACCTGGCACAACCCTGCAGTCTGTGTGTGTGTGTGTGTGTGTGTGTGTGTGTGCGTGTGTGTGTGTGTGTGTGTGTGTGTGTGTGTGTGTGTGTGTGTGTGTGTGTGTGTGTGTGTGTGTATCACAACCCAGTCAGTAAAAACAGTTGAAACTAGTTGAACTTTTGTCAACTTAAACAACTTCATTGTGTCTGTGTGTGGGAAAGTATAAGTGTGTATGTGTATCTGTTGCCTAACTGTATGTTCTTTCATGATTGTGTGTGTGTGTTTGTTGCCCATTTGTGTGTGTGTCCCCTCCATGCCTTAAATCAGTCACAAACACACACACACACACACACGCACACACACGCACACACACACGCACACACACAAACAGAAGCTGGAGGATAAAACAGGTATACTCCCCCTCATCCATCTGTCAATCCATCTGCCTCGGTCTCTGTCCTCAGCTGCCCCTCTGTCTGTCTGCTCTGCTCTTCTTCTCTGTCTTTATTCTCTCTTCTTCTCTGTCTTTATTCTCTCTTCTTCTCTGTCTTTCTTCTTTATTCAGATCCCCAGTAGCTGAAGCCTCAGCCTCGGGTCCACATAAAAGACTTCACAACACAATTGACACCACAAGAAAAATGAACAGTACAACATGATAAACATTGATATTACAAAATAAACATTCAAAGGTACAAGACGTCTTACATACAGATACAGATTGGAGTTATTAGTGTTATTGTGCATTAATGTGCTATCAGATATATCGGAAACAACATTTGTTTGAATGAAGTTTGTCTAATTAACTTGTTTAGCTGCAGGAGATGTTTGTTTGTTTGTCTTCCAGGTTTGATTTTCCGACAAAATTGTACATGAATGCAATGATGTTCAGCAGCCGACCTGGAAGACCTGGCACATGTGCGCACAATTAATTATACACACATTTATCAGAGGCAGAGCTGCTCTGGAGACAGAAATGATCTGATTGGTTGAGTTAAACCTCAGTGGGCGGCGCCTAAGAAAAAGTTAGCTAACTGGCAAACTTGAATGGCAAAGAAGGGACTCTGGTCAAAATATAAATAAAACATGTAAATTGCAATGGCTTATTTTTTTATTCATACATTTTTTATTCACCAATCAGATTATTTCTGCCTCCAGAGCAGCTCTGCCTCTGAGAAAACTTTGTAGAAATAAAACTCCAATCTCCCATAAATTATCTATAATTGATTCATTCTAGCTTTCTCTCCTTTCTTGTCCATCTCTCTTTTATGTCTTTCACCTCTGACTTGGGGACAGTGGGGAGATTTTGCATTAAAACTGATACTGTCCTCACATCTTCCCCTCTCTTGTTCCCTTCTCACTTTTCTCTTCCTCCGCCTTATGTCCCATTTCTCTGTATTTCTCCTCCTCTCTCTCCCCTCTGTTTCTCTTCCTGTCTCGCTCAATTAGAAACACTGTCTGCCTTTGGGTAGCTTTGGATTCAAAACATTGTCAGCATGTTGCTCTTTCTCTCTTTTTGTCTCCCTCCCTCTGAGTCTTTTCTCATCTTCCTCCTCCTTTCCCTCCCTCTTGCTCTTTCTCCCTCTTAGTATTTCTCTCTCTGCTGTCTTTCTTTTAATAAGCGTAGCTGGCCTGGTGTCGTTGAAATCCTCAGTCGGGATGAGTCATTATTCTCAGAGAATAATGCTTTCCGCAAGGCAAATTGAGATCCTCTTCTCTTCTCCACCTCCTTCCTCCTCCTCTCTTCCCCTTCTATCCAGAGAGAGGGGAATTAGTACCAGCCGAAAAGCCGATAAAAGTAGCTGTGAAGTTTTTCAGCTCCACCAAAGACGCTGCCAGGTAAGCAGGACTGCACCGGAAGCTCCTAATTAGATTTAACACGAAATTTGGCAGGTAAAACACCTTGAAGTTTGAGTTTGAGTTGCTATTCTGAGAGTGCGACTGAGATCTCCTTCGCTTCCCTCTCCTCCTTCATCCTTTTCCATCTCTCCTTTCCCCTTATCTTCCCCCTCTCCTTTAGTCCTATCTATCCATTTAGGCCTATATCTCTCCCTCATCCCCCCACCCCCCATTCTTATTCTCCCTTATTCCCCTTTTTCTCCTCTTCATCTGCCACTCTCCTCTTGATCTTCCCCTTGTTACGCTTCCTTTTCTCTCCTCTTCATCCCTCCAAATCTCTCCCTCCTCCTCCTCCCCTCAAAGCTTTCCTCCATCATGTAACTTCATCCTCAGTTCTTGTTTTATTGTTTTCTTTAGAGAGCAGACAGTCTCTAAAACAATCCAGTATTCTGCTATTTTGCTTTCAACATTATTGATTTGACCTTTATTAGAGACATGCAGCCATTTGTTTCTGTGGTCTATTAATCTACTAATTCCATTAAATGTCAATTACAGTAAGTGGAACAACAATATGTGGCCTTATTTCTGGGATTGTAAAGAAAAATCAAAAGCAACCTTTGCTTTCTCTAGACAATGTTGCAGTGCCCAACTGCTACCATTTTGCTGCAGCCACCTTTTATAGAGTACAACAGGTGGTGACATCACCTGGCACCAAAGATCAGCCAATAGCAGATGGCAGATAGCATGCTTTTTACCACATACATTCTGGTCATTGCTCTACATTTTACCCTTACGTTTTAAGCATTTTAGCTGATGCTGTAATCCAGAGCGACTCAGAACGAGGTTCTGCGCTTGGCGAGGTTTCAGTCTAGATAAAATGCCACTGGGTCCCATTATCCTTTCTTAAGCTGCCGTTCTCAGCCCTCCCAAGGAACAGTAAAGGGAGGGAGATCGCTGTGCGCTAAGTGCCGAGCGCCTGTGGGGAGAGCGGCGCTTTACACAGAGGAGAGATCAGAGAGAATCAAGGTATGAAACAGACCGAGATGGAAAGATCAGAGAGAAAGAGAGGAGGAGAGCGAATGGAGGCGGACAGAAGAATGGAGAGAAGAAGAAGAAGAAGAAGAAGAAGGTGAGCTGTGATGTATATCTGTAACAGGGACCTAAAACTCTTCAGTAAAGCTGCAGTAGGCGACTTCGCACTTTGGCGCCCCCAAGTGGCAGCAGGAGATAACTGAATGTTTGAACGTTTGAAGGACTTCATTACCCAGAAATCAAGTAACGTGAAGTCTGTAAAGTGCGCACCCCTTTGACCTAAATTTCTTCTTTTTCACGTCTGGTGGTGGTGAAGATGTTCAGCCATCGTTGGTTTGTTGGTGAGTCCAGCTTTCTCTGGATGGAGCGCTCACTCGCTGCTGTTTAGGAGACAGCTTTGTATTTTACTCTTCAGTTTAGATTTGTCACTTCCTGTGTTCCAAGAAGATTTCCCGCCAGTAATCATACCAGAAAATGTAAATTAATTTGGGTAAATAGGGCGACTCTCCGGCGCCTCGATTAGGGGAGATGGGACACTGTTGCAACCCTAATTTGTGATTTAGACTAATGCCCCTGTAATTTACATTAAAATATTGCCTAACACAGCTTTATACTACAGTATTTACCTCTTAAAACTACTGTCTTTACCTCTATTTACCTCCCAAGGAAAAGAATAGGGGTGCTGAGGAGATAGCAGCCTTGTTTTTTAATCTGTAGAAATAACAGACATAAAGACATTGATGAAAACAGAGACAGATAGTTGACTACAGTGTCTGAGCTGGAAACATGACATTGTATGAATTAAAGAGACAGAGGAAGCTGTTTGCTAAACTCCCAGAGGAGATAACAGGTTGTTGAGCAGAGAGGAGAGGAGAGGCAGAGATCAGAAGGAGAGAGAGAGAGAGAATCAAGGTATAAAACAGACAGAGGAAGAGCGGACAGCGAATGAAGGCAAAGAACTGTGAACATTTTAGTTCACAGCATAAAAAAGAATGGCTGCGTGCAAAATATGACACTGTCTGCATTCTGAGTCTACAAAACAAAAGCGCAAATATGAGAACAGGGAGAACAGAGCGGAGAAAGAGCTTAGATCTATTTCTGTAAGACTAAACTAACCAAGAACTGTAGTCTACTGTAATCACTTCACAACAATGAAAGTATTCTACATGTGGATGCTGGGTGAGTGAACCTGATGAAGCCTGGTGGTGAAACACATTGTTCGCTCCCAGGTATTTTGTTCTTTCTATTTAGATGCATTTAAAACCCTTTTTACTCCTGACATCAACATGCATTCTGGGTAACTGGACAGAGCAAAAGACACATTTGGCCACATTAACATTTAAATGTAAATACAATGTGTCTCCAATCCACATTTGGACATTTGGCGGCATGCAGGAGTCGGCCAAATTAAACGCCAACCCAAACAAGCACCACATTTTAACAATATGATATTATGGCATGTTAAAAATTCATATTACAACAGCTTTGAAATGGTTTGGAACTGATATCAGAAAGATATTTAGGTCCTGATTTCACAAAATGATGCATGTAGCAGCCCATGGACGACTGGATGTTATCTCAACATTAATTTTGGCATTATATTTGTAAGGATACTGGTGGGTGGGGAACATGCGAGACAAGGTGTTTACTGTCAGTTTTAAAGGATGTAAATATTATGAGATGTTCATGTTAATCTCCAATTTGGAAAGTGAGAAACCAGCATTTTAATGTGTGCACCGTATCTTAATATCATGTTTAAAAGACATATGTTAATGCCAGGTGTAAAGGTAGCCAAAGATTAAACATCATAAAACAGGAGTAAAGCCACACATGTAGTGGAGGGCAAACCCACCTAAACTCAATTTACCCACCATTTTTATTTACAGAATAAAGGGTTTTTAGTCTGACATAAATCTTTATTCATAGTATGCATCATAGCCAGTAATATCAAACTGTTGTCAATTATGAGGATAGGGTCTTTTAAGGGGAAAGTAAGTGTTTTTATGTAAAAATAGAGCTGATTTTTGCTTCTATCAGTGGTTGTTTGATCACCAACTGGAGCTCCAGAGTTTACCCTCCTTTTTGTTCACCGCTGCCTGCCTGTTCTCAGAGTGCGGTGCAGCACTTTCCTTATTGGACTATTTTTCCTGCTCTAACCTGAGAGGAGCACCGCTGCGACCGGAGCATCTGCAACCTGTGGTGTCTGCTATATTTACCTCCCAGCCCTCCCAGGGACACGTAAAGAGACAGAGATAGCTGTTCGCCAACTGCCTGGGGGGATAACAGCTTGTTGAGCGGAAAGTGGAGAGTGGAGAGGTGTAAATCAGAAAGAAAGAGAAAGAGAGAGAGAGAGAGAGAGAGAGAGAGAGAGAGAGAGAGATCAGAGGGAGGAAGCGAGACAGAGAGAAGAATAAATAAGGCAGGGAGGGAGGGACGGCCGAGGACAGAAATCATGAACGAGAGAAAAGAGAGATTTTCTGACAGACGGATTGTTAAAGTGGAGTGTGTCTCTGTTCTCTGGCTTTTGTGTGTGAGTGTGTGTGTGTGTGTGTGTGTGTGTGTGCGAGCTCAAACCGGCACAGAAAAGAGAGAAAGGAGAATCAAGGAGGCGAACAAATATGAGAATTAAGGCTGAGATCAGAGAGAGAGAGAGAGAGACAGAGAGAGAGAGAGAGAGAGGCAGAGGGAATTAAGGGACGGAACTGAAAGAGGATAGAGGGAATAAAAGAGAAAGGCAGAAGAATGGAGAGATCAGAGTAGGAGGAAGTAGAGAGATAAAGAACAAAAGGCGGAGAGAGAGACAGAAATAAATATATAGGGGAAGAGAGAGGAGGGAGTGAACAGGAGGACAAATAAAAATAGAGAAAAGGTAGAGAGGAAAAAGGAAAGAATAGAGAGGAGGAAAAACAGCAGCATATTATAGAGAGAAATGAAGGATAGAGGATGAATAAAGGTGGAAAAAAGACAGAAGATGAGACAGAAGTGAAGAAGAGACAATAGAAGATGGAGAATAAAGGCTAAATGTAGGAGTAACAGTGGCGGGATGAGAAGAGAGAAAAGAAGAGACAAGAATAGAGGGAAGAACGAATGAAGCAGTAGATCGGACAGAGGAATGGAAAGAATAGAGGGAGAGAAAAATGGTTTAGTAACAGACAATAGAATGGAGAAAATGAAGGTAGAGAAAAACAAAAAAGAACGACAGAGAGGGGAGGGGGTGAAGAAAATGGAGGAAAGAGGAGAGAAAAGAAAGATACATAGAGAGAGTCAGAGAGAGAGAGTCAGAGAAAGAGAGAGAGAAGAAGAATGGAGGGAATAGAGGGAGATGGAGAAGAGGTAGAGTGAAAAGAGAGAGGATTGAAGAGAAACAGATAAAGGAACAAATTAGGAAAATAGAGGGAAAGAATAGACGGGAATGAGCAGGAAAATAGGAAAATAGAGGGAAAGAATAGATGGGAATGAGCAGGAAAACAGAAGAAAGCAGGGAGAAAGGGAGAAAAATGGAGGGAATGAGGACAGAGAGATGGAGAGAGAGAGAGATGATGGTGAAAGAGGAGAAGCATGCGGCAGCTTCTCCTCCACACAGTGATCTGAATGACAATGAGGTTACAGGGCCAGAGATACAACATATAGGATGTCTCACACACACACACACACACACACACACACACACACCCTTACAAGCATCACACAAACGCATTAACACACTCCCTTCTGATACATGCACACACACACACACACACAAATATCACAAATATCCAGAGGCATGATGCACATGGAGAAACACAGATATAGCGTGTAAGCGTGACACACACACATTTACATGTACTGTACAGGCCAGCCTGCACATACACACATGCTCACACATACCTCCTAATGAGACCGACACACAGATTCAGATACACACACACACACACACACACTAGTAACAGACACATACACACATGGTATAGCCACCGCCTTGCAGAACAACACATACTATCAGCACAGTAATGGAATGGAATGAAGGGGTATTTTTGTATGTAGAATATGTAATGTTATTAAAGTACTCTGTCACTACCCAACCCAGCACACACACTACAGCCAGATCCACACACACCAGTGTTTGGGATCAGAGGAACCTCGGCTTTAGCTCCAGCGTCCTCAGGTAGGCCGACCCCAGACTGTGTATAATCACCTCATTTTCTGCACCTCATTTCCCTCATGACCCGTTTCCAGGAGACTGCAGCACTGCACAGCAAGAACGCACACCAGAAGGTAAAGTCTGACATTTTTATTGAAGTATTTTGGCATATTTTGGGGATATTTTATCACCAAGTCTTTCAATCAATTAACAACAAAACCAACTGCAAAGCATCTTTTAAGCCCTCCACTCAGTATATCCACAATAGAAGTGTGTCTTGTTTAAAGAAAAGAGAGCAAAGTCATATCACTTTTATCAATAAATTATAACTCCAGGACGCAGTGCAACGGGATGAGGAGAATCTAAACAGATTGTTAGTCTTTTCTTTTTCAGTTTAGGAGGCAGAGGAACGAGGGTTTTGCCTTTGGAGAGTCGAGGAGAGATTTGACAAAGCAGATGCTATCTGGCTACTTCATTTTTACTTTTCTTATCTAGAGCGACTAGGAATGAGAGCGCGAGGAGTTCGGTGTCTTGCTCAAGGACACTTTGACAGGAAACACACGTCAGCTGCTGTGGGGATCGAACCTGTGAGCTTGCAGTTACGGGACAACCTCTCTACCCGCTGGTCCGCCCTGCAGCCACCAGGCCGTCCAAATGTTATCTTGCTGCTTCAGAATATGTCTGTTTTGGCTTTAGTACCACAGACAAAAAGACCAATCAAAACAGGCAAGCGCAAAAATCTAACTAAGATTTATTTGTATGTCAATGTACTTCAGTGTATTTCATTCAGAATATGAGTTTATAATGAGAAAGTAGCATTAAGAGACGATTCCAGTGTGTATGTGTCTTTATCCATCTGGCTGAATTTAATTCAATGCACTGGCACTTTTTTCCAACATCAGTTTTTTTAGTTATAGTCCAAGAGAAAACAAAAATGCATTTTTCTGATGTCAGTGTTATTGTCAGTGTTATATAACAGAATGCACCACTTCAGCCTTGCAATGCATTTTTAACATCAATTCTACATCAAGAGTGTGTTGCTTACACGTGAGTTATACAGTTATACATTAGTTATATGAAATGGGCATGAATTGGCTTTCCGCTCCACTGTGCAGGCATGCTGATGTAAATAACACAAACAACAGAGCCTAAACACAGCGGGAGGTCAAGAACATGGAAAACGTCTGTTTGAATGTGTGTGTAATCATGTTTTAGCCTCTGCACTGAAATAAAGTAAAGAATACCTGAACGGTGGAATGGATAAGACTCTTTTTCTATTTTAAGCACAGTGAATGTTTTTCTTTTTCAATGTATAAAACAATACCCCTCTTTCCCAAAAATAGAAGAAAAAAAAAGAGAAAAGGAAGAAGAAAATGACATTTGGGTCACCAAACTGAATCGAACCCGACGCTCAGGAAGGAGGCGGCGAGACCCTTCCCCTTCCCCTGGCTCCTATTGGCTAAGAGACAGGATGTTGTTGGGTGAGTGAGCAGGAAAACGGGAAGTGAAGACCAGGAAATGCTGCTGGGCTCTACATGAACATGTCGTCATAGCCTGGCGGTGGCATGTGGTCTGGGTCCGGCCTGGAAAACACACACACACACACACACACACACACACACATACACACACCATTGACATACTTGTGAGGACCATCTATTGACTTGCACTCGTTGCCTATTCTACCTTCCCTCTGCTCTGATTGGTTCGCGCTTCACCGCATCATCAGAGCGGGGGGAAAAGTTTAAGCCAGCTGAACTTCTTGTCGCCATTTTCAATGGAAAGAAAGAAAGCACTATCGCATGTTCCCAACAACGCTGAGAGCTTAACGTGTTTTTAGTACACAGAAATTAAACTTTTAGAGCGTTGCACTTTCAACAGGTTTTCGATTGACCTTATTTCCGTGGCGGCCATTTTGAACTTGTGTCAAACTCAGGAAAGGAAACTCTAGAAGAGTGGAATATATACAAAACTAGCATTACTTCAACACATAAGTGAGGACTGCAGATTAGGTTGACCAGACGTCCCCGTTTTCCGGAGACACTCAAAAGTTTTAAAAATGTCCTAATATAATGCTCTACACTGACACCTGGTGGTTGTGTGTGTGTGTGAGAGAGTGAGAGAGAGCGACAGAGAGAAAAAGACAGCGTGTGTTTGTTGAGAGAGACAAACAAAGACTTTGTGTGTGCGAAAGCAAGAGACAAAGACGAGACAGTGAACATAAATGATTGTTTGTGTAAGTGCAGAAACAGAGAGAGAATGTGTGTGTGTGTGTGTGTGTGTGTGTGTGTCTCACCCTGGTCTGTGTCGTCCGACGGGTCCGAACGGGTCGAAGCGGGCCCCTGGGGGAACGGCTCCGGGGGGCAAAATGTCTGGAATACCGCTAGACGGGTCGAAACCGGAGCGAGGATACCCCGACCTCAATGGGTCGACTATCATCCCACCGCCACCGCGAGACCTGGGGGGGGGGGGACAGAGAGAGAGAGAGAGAGAGAGAGAGAGAGAGAGAGAGAGAGAGAGAGAACTTATCTACAGGATCTTATGCATAGTTTAGGTGTTTTACTCTTTTTGTTTCTATGTTCTATTTCTTTGTTTTCCCTGAACTCTATTTTAATGTCTGTTATTGATAGACAGCAGAGAGACTGAGAGAGACAGAAAGAGAGAGACAGAGAGAGACTCACTCAGTTTTTCTCTCAATTTCAATTCAATTCAATTCAATTCAATTCAATTGGTGTTTTATTATTGGTGTGACTGGTATTCCATACACTGCCAAAGCAGAAAATGACAAAATGACTGACGTCCACTACAGAACAATAACAATCAAATAAGAGCAGATCAGCTGCCTACAATGTCATTCTTCATTTAGTACTGCTGTTCATTTCCCCTTACTGTGTGTCAACAAGCAAAACATTTTCCAGCTAAAAGTGCAAACTGACACTTCTCAGCACATAATGGGGAGCTTTGTGAAGACTGAGGAGGAAGGTGGGGTGACATCATGGTCATGCACTAAACCCAAACAAAAAATTCCCTTGCTGTTTTTTTTTGCAGTTTAAATTAGCTTGATCTTTAGTGATTTAAAATGTAGCCTAGCATTAGGCACTGGGGATGGGGAAGCACGTGCAGGGACAATAAATATGCTTGAGTTGATTTAAAATGTATTTAGAGGCTAAACACAGCTTGTTTTGCCCCATTTGAGTGTTTTGTGCTGCTGTTTCCTATTGAGAATGCACCGCCTCCTTATACTTGTTCATTACAGGAATTACACTATAATTTAAAATGTAAAATAAAATGCCTCTTCCTTGTGCATTCAAGTCTAGTTTGCTTTGAGATTTGGTTGTTTCTTTGCAATATGTGTCCTGCAGCTCTGGTGTTTGCAGCCAGAGTTTCAGAACCAGCTGGTAGACGAGACTCTGGAGCGGCGCCAGTAATCCACTGGCCTTTCATAACACTAATGTCTGTCCTGTCACTGTGTAGGGTAACTGTCTTAGACACTAAATCCCAGATTAGAACAAGACCAGACTGACACAAAAATATATATCTGAAAATGGTTTCTGCAAAATTAGGCATAGGAGAGAGAGAGAGAGACATAGAGAGAGACAGAGAGAGAGAGAGAGAGAGAGAGAGAGAGACTATTCACCCAAAGGGATCCAGATCTGCTCCTCCAGCTGTGAATGGAGGTCCCATGGGCCCGGGCCTGAAACACACACACACACACACACACATTAACAAGTGCATTACATTTCCTTCTTGACCTCTCAACCCACAGTGGAGCATGTCATCCTTCAATTTAAGTTAAAACATGAAAATCACCAAAACTGGAGTTACGAGGTTTTCACCAGACGGTGTGTAGACTTGTGGGTGGGGACTGGATTGGACAATGGTGATTGTTCTTGTGACTGTTTTTGCTGCATCTTGCGATCTTGTTTTATCTCATTTTGTCTTTTGTGTTTCTGTGTTTCTCTATTGTCTCACCGCATTGAATTTCCCCGTGTGGGATAATAAAGTTATCTAGTAGAATATTTTAGATTCTTTAAAGTAGCCGCCCTTTGCCTTGATGGAAAGGCAAAAAGGCTTTGGAAAGAAATTCATACATAGGATCAACTTCACTATTTATATTTGTGTAAGAAACTAATTTCAAGCATTTAAGCAGAAGCCTTTAGATCAAAATGGCTTTAAGAGAATGAAAAACATAGAACATTCAATCAGGTGTGTCCAAACTTTTGACTGGCAGTGTAGATTATATTCTTTGCCACTTTCACCACGTGGCTCACTGAAGTTTCATTCAATCTAAACCTAATCTGCTGAACATGGCCTAGACATTATGAAAGCTTTATGGCAGCAGGCCGCCCAGTCAGTCAATCAGCATATCAGCCAGCGCACCTGTGCTTATAACGGCCTATTAATTATTCAAAGTTAATCACACAGGCAGGCTGCAATTACTTTTTGATGGACTTGTAAAAATAAACTGATTAAAAATTGATGCGACTCTTCGTTTTTTTTGTTTTTTTTTACATTGTGTTGAGCCTCCTTGCCTCTAAACCAACCCTGAATTATCCATCCAGCCTTCAGGCGATCTGGATCATTCCTGCCGTCTCTCTCGTCCCTCTTTCCATCTCTCTCTCTCTCCGTCTAGCTCTTCTCCCCTCTCTCTCTCCTTTTGTCTCTCTCGTCTCTGATTATCTTTCCCTCTCATTCTCTCCCTCCCTTCTCGCCTGTCTGATTGTCTCTCTCTCCTCCCTGATTCTCTTTCCTTGTCTTTCTCTCTCTCGCTCCCCTTCTCTCCATCTCTTCTCTTTCCTTGTATCTCTCTCTCATTCTCTCCCTCCCTTTCTCTCTGTCTGATCATCTCTCTCTCTCTCTCTTCCTTGTCTCTCCTTTCTCTGTCATTGTCTCTCCCTCCCTCTTTCTCCTCATCTCTCTGTGTGATTGTCTGTCTGTCTGTCTCTTTCTCTCTCTCTCTCTGTCTGTCTCTCTCTCTCGGGACGAGGCGGCGACAGCAGCGAGGTCGATAAAGTGCTGACATCACCTCATCTCATCTGATCGGGTCACAGCTAAGAGCAGAGAGAGAGAGAGAGAGAGAGAGAGAGAGATGGGTACACGGACGAGGAGACGAGAAGAGGGGTGGAGAGGAGAGTGATAGAATCTGTCCTGGAGCTCTGCCATTTCCTGACACTGACTACTGTATCTCACCACACACACACACACACACACTCACTCTCTCTCTCCCCTCTCATTCCTCCTTCCTTGTCTCAACCCTAACATCCAACCAACCTTCCTCTTTGACCCTCTCTCTCGCTCTCTCCCTCTGCTGTAAATATTAAATAAGAGCATGAAGGATACTGCAGTAGTACCCCCCCATCACACACACACACACACACACACACACACCCTAGCAGCCCACGCTCTGCCCTCCTTTACTCCCTGCTGTTGTAGTTTGCTAACAGCTCTGTCTAGACTTTCTACAAGGCACAAACTCAGCAGGTCTGGAGATGTGCTTGGACTGTGTGTGTGTGTGTGTGTGTGTGTGTGTGTGTGTGTGTGTGTGAGTGAGTGCATTATAAGGTTATACACACTAGCCCATTTCAAAGTAGCGTTCTTCAGCAATGCAGTTAAACACAACATTTTTAGATTTTTGAGACTAATTAAAGCTTAGATGATGCATTTAAATGTAACAAAGACTGTAATAAAGGCCTTGGATTTAGGCAATTCAATTTAAAACATTTTAAGACATATTAAGGATCCCGTTGCCATTGCTCTACTCCCTAATATATGACTTAGCCCCAATATGGGCCGTTGTCTCCTTCTCTCAATATAGTATGGAAGACACTATCTGGTTTGCCCTGGTTCTTACTATCTAGATGATGAAGGAATAACAGGCAAGCCAGTTGTAAAAGCAGGGATTTTGCTGAGGTAAGTGCTGCTTGATGGATCGTATGTATGCAAAATTTAGCAGTAGAATCTAATGATTCAAGTGAGTTATTGCCGTTTGAGTGAGCCTGAACTCTTCTGCAATGAAGAACTGGGGAAGATTCTTAAGTCCAGATGAGCTTTCGTTTTTAATTTTTAATACACTGTCAGAAATGAAGAGACTTCTATCTTCACCTGCATTTTACTGGTTACTGTGTCCAAATGAAAATGAGACGAGTCAACTGTAAAAATGTTGTCCCCCACAAACATGCAGCCCTCCTCTGAACCAACCAGCAACACACTGTATGCTACCTTGCATTGAGTGTGTGGGGGGAGCGATATTTGATAACTGTGGAAAATTATATTCACAAAATATTGCGATATCGGCCCAAGCCTACCAATCCACAAAACATCTGATTTCATGGGTTTTCATTTCAGGCTACAGGGCAATAAAAAAACAGCTACAATATTTCAAAGACTGTGTAGACTTTATATCCACTGTATGTTATCCAAAAAGCAAAGGAACATTAAACGACCAGATTTCGGCACACAGTTGGACGTGCGGTTCTCTCTCTCTCGGAGACAGACAGAACGGCACGGGCGACTGCGACGGAGCTTCCTGTCATTACCAACCAGTGCGGCTGCATTCCCTGGCGAGGGCGTCGGGTGGGGATGCGGAGAGGGTCGCTGTCCTCTCCTCTCCGTCTCTCCTCCTCTTCCTGCTCCCCTCGACTCTTCCTCTCTGCCTTCCGTCCCGCCGGTCTCCCCTGCGAGGGCAGCAGCTGAGTCTTCACCTTCTCTGACAAACTGGCCGCATCCTTGAACACACTGATAAAGAAGAGTTTGTGATTTATTTATTTTTTTACCTCAATTTATCGAGGGAAAGTTGACTGAGCATTTTTTTCAGTACCGTCCTGCTTCACATTCATACAGTTTATATCTAGGGTGCCAGCACCCTGACTGAGATAAAGTGTCCCTTAATAGAAAAATCCACCCGTAACGCTTCGCCAAGGAAAACTTTATTACCAATATGTTCCAAGTACTAAAAAATGGTTCCAACATTTTGAAAACCTCTTCATTTCTGACCACAGCTTATTTTTCACTTCAACATTCCCTAACATCGATAAAATAACAGCAAACAGTGTCATCAAAAAGTCAAAAGATAAACTGGCTCAGACCCGGGCAGTTAATTTTTTGTACAAAATTTTACTCTTCAATGTCTGGTTAACCAGGTCCCAGCTCTTTCACCAGTAACCAAATGCTGGTCAGTTTTGGCTGTGGCTGATAAAAATGATAAGTTCTGAACCATGATGAAAACAAAAAAAACTTCACATCCCTAAACACACTCACCTGTCATACGTGTTCAGCTGGCCAGCATCAACGTGATCACTGATGTTCACCGTCAGGTCTGATGCCTGCTGTGTGCTGGGGTTCTACACACACACACACACAGACACACACACACACACACACACACACACACACACACACGCACACAAAGATCAAAGATACAGAAACAAACATACACACAGACAGACACACAAGCAAAGTATCATTACCTGATATATATTTATTTCTCAAAACGACATTTAAATAGCAAGACATACAAAGGAGATTCATTTTGAGTTTTTTGTTTTGTTTTTTAGTTATGTCCAACTCAATTCCAATAGCAGGTCCGAAATAGCCAAAAAACAGTGTTATGTCTTTCCAAATTCACAAATAATGCTTAAGGAGTTTCTTATGGATCAACAGAGATGTAGATCTATCTGCAGGAGCTCTGTACTAAACCCTTCAACATTCAACTAATCAATGCAAAGGATTTTGACAAATCACTACATAAAAGTTTGAGGACCGTTACTTCCTGTACACAGGTGTAATCCCTTAAACTGTTTGTAGTGCTGGGGTGAAACTAAAAGGTGGACCAGGTGGAGAAAGATTTATCTTTGAAAATGTTTAGATTAGATTTAGATTTTAGGGAAAAAGTCAAGTCAACATCCTAAGTGGCTGTGACCAAGACAAGTCTGCGTCAAGATAAACATAGTACCTGGATGTCACAGAAACTGAAGACTCCAGTACTACAGCCCTCTAACTCTGTATAACATGAATACCTGCTCATATACTTGACTACAAGGACTTCCACAAATACAGGTCTGGACAGTCTGGAATCACAGGGTAAGCCAGAACGTGGCTGGCTGGGTGACACATGTCCTAACTGTTGGATAGGGAGGAGGGAGCCGGGCGAGTGAGCTCCAAAATCCCCCTGACTTGAACCCTCTTGATTTCGCTTTCTGGGACAACCTGAAGGAAAACGTTTTTTTCTGTAAATATCCAAAAGCAGCAGCTTCTGCAGCAGCAAATGAGTGTCACCTGTATTGCCAGGTCCTAATCAGACTCTTTGACCCAAAAGACTGATTTATGGTTCTGCCTCAAAGTGCCACCATAGGTGTCTGTGGCAGTGTGAGCATTTAGCATTAGTTCTGCGTTGGTGATTCTGCGCGTAGACCACCGAAACACAAGATGGCAGTGTTTCTGCTTTGTTAACACAGAAGTAATAACAACAGAAGTAGTAGTGTTTACATTGTCTGAAACTCATGTTCTGGAATATTTCTCGCCACAAATTCAATGACATCTGATAATCTTTATAATTCGGATATGAGATGTCGTACAAATGAACATATTTGCAGACCTCCTCATTCTAGTCTCTCTCTTCACTATCGGCAGACATCAACCGGATACAGGTAGGAGGAAATACAAAGCGGGCCAATCACAGTTCTTGCGGTCTTGCGCAGAACTATAAATCGGCCTTAAGACTCTGGGGACTTTCTTTAATGTTGCCTACAGCAATAGCGTCACTACTGAGGAGTTATTCTATTGTTATTCTGATTGAAGAATTTTCTCTCTGATTGATCTTGTCATTCAGTGATTGGACCCCCCAGTGTCTGAAACGTGTACATTGGTTACCCAAATGGAAAGCAAACCAACACATCCTCTCCGGTGGTAAACCTGACCTACTCCGCTTGAAAACAAGGCCAAGCTGGCTTAGCTGTGTCCTCTGTTTGGTCCCAACCACAGACATCAATATTTACGTTCATCATGATGTTGTACACCAAGTAAATTCCAGGTGCTAAGCAACTTATTCAAATGATTTGATTGACATATCTGGCAACCGATAAAACGTAATGCTCCAAGATCGGATATGCTGAGTCAGGCACAAAGAAACATGTTGAAAATGTGTCTGGAAATTGGCGGTGGTCATGCTGAGTGAGTGATTTCCCTATAGGCTTCAGGACTTTCCAGACACCCTGCAGTTGTGTTTACCATTAGGTTGAAGATCAAGGTGGAGTCGGCAGTGATGGCTTTCAGCATGAGCTGGGCGCTGCTGTCGTTGCCTTGGTAACGTAGAGTGTACAGCTCCTTGTTGCTGTTCCAGTCAGCAGGCAGCAATTCTGACTTCTTATCACTGCTACGAGGCTGGAGGGAGAGAGAGAGAGAGAGAGAGAGACAGACAGACAGACAGACAGACAAAGAGGGAGGGGAAAGCAAAATGGGGTAGAAAGAGGCAAACAGAGAGGGAGGAGAGAAATTATAATGTAATGATGAATACGTGCGGTTAGATTAGCACCTCAGTGTCAATAAAACGTGGTGGTTTAACTTGTACTGACTGACTGTATTTACAATGACAGGGAGCAGCAGCATGAGACAGCCTAACGTTAGCTAAGCTAGAGTGAAATGGCAGTTTTCAGAGCGCATCGTGATATCACTAACGTTATTCTGCTTTCAGAGTCATTACGTCGGCATTTAACTTATGACAGCTCGCTAAAACAAAGACACAATTGGTTTGTCGCCCTTGCAGTTCGTTAGCAAACGTCCGTTAAGTTTGCTAACACTTAGCAAACGGCAAGTTGGCTAGCACCGACACGCGCCGTTCTCTCTTGAATGGAGAACGTCACACGTCAATCCACTGAAAATCTGGCAATTTAATATTGCCTTCCTAGTCGGGAAAGATGCATACCTCGTAGACAATTACTTAAGGTCTTTTCTGAATCGTTAGGAGCCATTCTTCAATTCGGCATACAACTGATCCACCAAGCGACATGTATTTTGATAAAATCTCAACTTTTAGAATATATTAGCTTGTTGTTCCTGCGACTTTCCTCCATCAAAATACACCATGGAGTGAGCTAAATGAGGTCTAAAAGTTGAGATCTTACTGAAAGTGCTGTTTACGGGATATTACCAGAATACCCTGACAATTAAGAGTTAAGTGTATGCACATTGGCTGATAAGCAAGGCAACATTAAACTGCCGAATTTTTAACGGACTTTGGCGTGATATTCACTCTATAAAAGTGAACGGCAGGAATCGGGCTGCAGGTTAGCTAACGTTAACTCACTTCGTCTCCGGAGCCGATGCACCTGTATCCGCTCTTTATCATTTCCCAGTGAACGAAGCACACAACGGCGTCCTGCGGACAGCTGATGCTGCCTCCGACGCAAGTGTACAACACCTCTAATCCTGCCATGTTTCTTTCCAAATAACTACAACGTTAACATAACCTAAGTTTCAAGAGCAGAAACGAAAACGAAAGACTTGACAGCTGCGTAGCGGTGTCAAGTTGCCAATAGCAACAGAGACTTCCGGTTTAAGGCTTTTAAAGTAAAGGTACTCTTTATAAACGGAAGATTTTTATTGCCTGGTGCCAGCCCCATAGAATCGCAGTCTTTAGCACTTTTTGAATTTGCATGGCTGGACACCAGTCAAAGATTTTTACACTAAGTACCAAAACAAACAAAGTACCAAAAATATGAGATGGACAGCATTATGGAATAGGAATATGATTGTACTAAGTATCATATATGACAGCAGAGTACCCTGAAGCTGATGACAATAACTTGAAGGTCCAAGACCTGTAGCTTCTGAATTTTAAAATTGAAGTGGTTGGTTTAGTATTTTTGACAAGCTTGGAGGGTGCTATGAATTATTCATTGACTCGTATGTGGCACATTACAGAAAATTAAATTATGCACTGAGCAATTAGGTAACTTTATTTTAAATGGTAACTGTCCTTAGCGGATACACAGTGGTCTACAGTGTCTAGCTTCACGTTGCTTTGTCATTGTGTTTTGATCCAACACATTAAGCGTCCCGGAGTGAAAACACGATCAGGTATTTAAGTTCCGCTTTGTAAAACGCAATCATAGTAAACTAGAAAAGAGCCTCTGTACTCAGTGCGCAATAGTTATTTTGAAGTTCCCATCATTCACATAGTAGTGCAAATTCTGGACATATAAAGTTTTTGATAGTATGTTATTAAGGCCATGATACATGGGCAATAATTTGAGGCGATAATTTTATCAACAGTTAACACTAGCAGTATTTTTTAATTTTTATTGAAACAATCGAAGGCAGAATAGTAAAAAACATTTCAGTACACAGTAGGGTGCTCTGGTTTTCTGTAGTTTTCTATTACGACAAAAGCCTTCATTTCCCGTCGTGCCTCTCGCAGGGCGGAGAGAGCTTCCTTGTCAAGATGGCGGCTCCCTTGACTCTACTTTTAGTTGTAGCCGTTACGATCCGCGCAGCGCTTTTTAGATCCAGTTTAGCGGACTTAATTGCAGAGAGAGTCGAGGTGGTGTCTCCGTTAAACGCCTGGAAGAGAGGTGAGCGGGTTTTAAACCGTGTTTTTGTCGGTTTTCTCGGTCAGACACTGCTCTGTTTGCCTCCTCGGCGCTGTGCAGCTCGCCGGTATAATTGAGTGAACTGTTACTAGCTAGCTTTAGGTTGATTTCCCAGACTCGTCAAGCCGGTTTAGCTACAAGAATGTGGCTTTGTAATCCACATTTAAGACAACCTGCTAACGCTAGCACGTTACCCGAATACACCTGTTGTGATGTGATTTCTTTCAATGGATATTTGATTTGTTTAACCCATAACTCCCATTGATTTAGTGTGGATAGCATCTCTGATTAAGCTGTTCTTGTCTTAGCAAACACTAGAAGCAAGACAGTCTAAAAACAGTTTCACCAAATGATTGTCCTCCGTCAGGCTCAACAGAGCGGTACTGGTCGGTGCTGATCTGCTTTTTTTAGGATATCCAACGAATTAATTGGCTTTGAATGAAGTTAGATAGCCAGGCAAGCTTTATAAACATGAGAGGAGGCAGAGTTGCTAGCTTGTGAATGCTGGTTTGAAGCGAAGGCTGTTTGCTGAGCCACAGTGAGGTTTAGTCTTTGGAGTTTGTTTTGCCATTCACTGTGCAAAGGGAGCGTCTCTCTCTCACTCTCTCTCTCTCTCTCTCATGCAAAATTACTCACACACTAATGCATGAGCTTTCATTCTCCAGATTACATGGAAACACCACAACCCTTCCCTTCATGAATAGTTTATTAGCTATAGTTGTAACAGGAAATACCATTATTGTAGTAGAAGCTGTATAGCTCCTAGTACTAAGACTAGGGATGCATGATGAAATTGAAAACCTGAGGTTGGATAATGAAATATCCCCAATCCTCCAAAATGCAAAATGTATAGTATCTTTCCCTTCATATAAAGCCACTGCAGTTGTTTCAGTAGTGTGTGTCTTGTTAAGGTGTACCGTGTGGCATGTTGAAGCGTAATCATCTTTCAGTCGTATTGTTTGGTTTTGTTTTCAGTGGTGGAAGGTCTGGCTCTGCTGGACCTGGGAATCTCACCCTACTCTGGAGATGTGTTCCATGAGGTGAGAACACACACACACACACACACACACACACACATATAAGCAACACACACAAACGTACACTGATGTGACAAACGACCGCGCACGTGCGTTTACAAGCACACATCTTCTTGCCCTCTAACACACATTTCTGCAGTACACACAGACCAGCACTTATCCTAATATTTCATATTGAACACAAACGGGCGCATGCATGGTATGCAAACACACAGGTACTTGAAGGAAAAATCCACTCTAAAACCCTTAAGCAATGATAAAGAAAAACAGCTGTTGTCATTTTGTATTTTTATTATTCCTGTGGATAACTGGCCAATCGTAGACGAGGTGACGTCACCTCCAGATATTTCCAGCAGCTACAATGATGTTTGATATGAGAAAATGTTTCAGGATCTAAAACATCAGTGGTAAACGTCAGGTTTTGGTGTCAGTCCCTCAGAATCAAAGAGCGAGGGCTTCTTTCTAGAGCCGCCATTTTGCACCAAGAGACGTTCAACAATCATACAGGGAGAAATCCATCGGAGAAGAGGAGAGAGACCAATTTCTACACTGACAGTAGTGTCAATAGACCAGAATGCAATGCAGCCACAAGACATGTTGCACTTTTAGGAACGGGCACGGCTGTGATCATAGATAAGCCCTAATGTTTAACTAGTCGGCTTGCTAGTTATATTTATATGCTCATACGTCCACCTTTGACTGAATGCAACAAGTTCAGGCTCGTTCTCTGGGGGTTGTCGAAAGGCATTCTGGGTTATTTATTATTATTATTATTATTTATTATTTATTAATCCCCAAGGGGATTAATAAAGTGCTATTTTATCTTATCTTAAAGTGGATTCACCAAAAAAGTAAATTACAACACTTCATCACAAAATAACTCCTGGAATGTACTGAACATGACAGATTGATGATATAACAGTGTAAGAGTATCTGAAGGTGGATTTTTCCTTTAATCACATACACAGATGGCGCACACATACATCACCCAGGTACCCAAACACACATACACCAGCGTACATACTGGTCTCTGGATAAACATGTCAGACTGCTTTGGCCTACATCAGCTGAGTGTTTGTCTGTGCTCTAATTCCAAATGTCTTCTTCTCTCTGTCAGACTCCCCTCATCATCTACCTCTTTCACTTTGTGGTGGACTATGCAGAGATAACCTTCATGGTGAGTAAGCGGAATACAGCTTTATGTATTCATGTGACAATGACAAAATGACACGTTGCATGTTTTTTAATGATCTGAATATTCCAAGTGCAGCATGATTGCAATACTCATGTCTCTTGATTTTGAAAGCTAGGGATTCTCCGCAACAACAGGATACCTTGTCAAACTGCTTTCCCTCTGATAAGAAAGTGCTGCTTACAGTCATTTGAAAAGAGACTATTGTGATTTTTGTTTTGTTGTCGTTTTTGTTCATGAACTGGGACTATTGATTGATATAAGGTATTGAATTTAGGTGTAATTACTGCTTTGCTTTTTTTCTTTTTTCTCTTTATCCTCCTCTCTCTCTTTCTCTCTCTCTCTCTCTCTCTCTTTCTTTCTTTCTCTCTCTCTCCAGATAGCAGATATGATCACTGCTGTGGCTCTCTACATTGCAGTGAAGGACTACAACAAACAAGTGGTAAGAAACCAGTGCAGTGCATTCAAAAATATATGAAAATAATAAATCATCTATCTATCTATCTATCTATCCATCTATCTATCTATCTATATAGGCTATTTAATAAGAAATATAGGTTATGGTTAGAGAATGTATATTTAACCAATACGTGACCAAGGTTTGATGAATTAATTTGATAGTTCCTGCAGATAAGACATTGATTCATTATTAGTCATTAAAACTCAGGTGTGATCTGAATGAAACAAAAGTCCAAGGCACTCTTGTTTGAAAAATTTAAAAAGCCTTTATTTCATGGGCTCATCTAGGGACATTAAAAACACTTACAAAACTCCAATGTGTTTCAGCATTGGCCTTCATCAGGGAGCTCCAAACAATTCATGTTCAACAAGGTGTGATCTGTTGTTGCCACAGCGGTGTGGTGAAGCTTTTGTTGCAATTTTGTTGTAGTAACAGTGTTGTGACAGATTTGGTGTGCTGTGTTCTGTTGTTCCAGTTCAGAAAGCAGAAATATGCCTTGGAGGCAGACCGCTACCCCCTGGACTGTCTGGAGCTCATCAGAAGCCCCAAAGAAATGTACTACATCCCTCTAAAAGTAGCCATGTTGTAAGTATCACGTCCCTCTACCAAGCATGTCTGGAGAACAATTCCATTTGCACTCTGGTGGCACCAAATAACGCCACCGAGACGCCTGAAAAAACGACGAGTCTCAGTCCTCTAACAAAAGAACTGTGGAGCTTGTTAGGAGTGAGAACGTAATCTGAACCAGCTACAGGAAATGAACCCAAAACACATGGGATTATGGCTTTCCTGCTCGGAAAGCCTAGCAGAACAAAATGAAGTCTGGACTGATGCTCATATTCAGCGTTTTCTTCATGTGTTTTCACCTGGTATGAACACCACAGAGGGTAAATTACAACAGTGCAGAAAAGTCCATCATGCGTAGCTAAAGTTAAGGGACTGGAATCAGATTTGTTGGGATGTCAGGTCACCAAAACTCTGTCCAATAAACAAGCTACTTATGAGTCATGTGACTTCTGTTTACAAGCCCTGGTTCACTTGTAATTGGGCAGAGTGAAACTAAACGCACCAACCAAAAAAGCAACAAAGTAAACTTTTCCACTCCGGTTTGAACCAAAGAAAACAAACTGTAGGTGTGACTGCACCCTAAATGCAGCCATGTTGTAAGTGCCATATCCTTGTAAAAGTAGCCATGATGGAAGTATGACAACCTTATACAAAAATCTGCTTTGTAAAATCTTACACCTCTAAAAGTAGACAAGATATGCACTTCATTATTTCTAGTGGTTACACTGGCGCAGCTGAGGCAACAAAATCATTCCTGTTTAAAGAATTTAAATAATTTTTTTATGCATCTTTATCATTGCTTACTCACCTGCTTTCTCTCTTTCTCTCTCCCTCCCCATTCACTCTTTCACTATCTCTCTCTCTCTCTCTCTCTCTCACCCTCCCTTCCCTCTCTCACAGTTACCTGTTGAACCCGTTCACCATCCTGTCCTGCGTTGCCAAGTCAACCTGTGGACTGAACAACGCCGTCATCGCCCTTTTCATCCTCTCTACTATTAAAGGTAAAAACGTCATCCTGGAGTTCCTCCAGGATGATTTTTTAATTACAATAGAGATGTGATCTTTCCAGGCATTCCACATTTTTTTGGATAGAGAACCATAATGCTCTGCCAATATTCCTGCAACCACAAAATTATCATATAAGAGAGAAGTGATTGATTGATTTAATTTTTATGGTTTTTGTTATCGTGTTGCAGGAAGTGCCTTGTTGAGTGCCGTGTTCCTGGCCTTGGCTACATATCAGTCCATCTATCCACTGACTCTCTTCGCTCCAGCACTGCTATATTTGCTGCAGGTATGATGTGTATAAACACAAACACAAAAAACACTGAAGAGCATAGTGCAGAATGGTTTCATAAAGTTGTATTTTTTCTCGCTGTAATTTATGTATTCTCTCTCTCTCTCTCTCTCTCTCTCTCTCTCTCTCTCTCTCTCTCTCTCTCTCTCTCTCTCTCTCTCTCTCTCTCTCTCTCTCTCTCTCTCTCTCTCTCTCTCTCTCTCTAGCGTCTGTACATCCCGGTGAACTTGCGGCGGCCCAGCTTCTGGCTGTTCACCCTGCAGTTTGCCTTCATGTACCTGGGCAGCCTGTTCGTCATCGTATGCCTCTCCTTCTTCCTGCTGGGCTCCTGGGACTTCCTGCCCTCCGTCTACGGCTTCATGTGAGGGAGCGAGGGAGGTGGGGTGGGGTGGGGTGGGGACGGGGGATGGAGGGGAAGGTTAGAAAGGAGGGAGGGAGGGAGGGATAGAGGAAGAGCAGTCCTGTGTAGCTCAATGGGTAGAGCAAGGCACTAAGGCCGCATTACACAGTGAAACTATTCACGCAGCTTGGTTGTGTTGGTGAGTTGCATGAGGTTCATGCAACTTTACTGTTACATTTCAGATGCAATCAAAACTACATGCAACAACGCAGTCTACAATAGTTTAAACAGTTGGGGGGGGGGGGGGGGGTGGTAATTCAGCATATTAAATCTCTTCGCTGTGGCATAATATTAACATAACATAAGCTATGTCTGTAGTTAGCGGTTAAACTAACACCAGGTAAGGTCCACTGTCAAGTTTCTATACAGAAAATACAGAAAAAGGTTAGGGTTCAGTTCAGTCCAGGATTGGCTGAACAAAGAGGAACCGGAACTGCTGCCCGATTATTTCTTATTATTGAGGGATGTGGAGAGCTGAATTTTCTGACAACGCCACTCAATTCCTGGGGTTTTCAGACACACAGTAGTCATAAGAAGTGCGAGAAGCCTGACTGCCATGGTAACAAGACGGCACGTCTGCAGTTCCTGCACATCTAGTGACCCGCAAAGCATGAACCAAGCCTAAGAGCGCCAGTTAAATCGCTAAAATGTAAAAGTGTAGGTAGTCGGTGCACGTAGGAGCGATCAGACCTGACAGAGGCTGAGATAATGAAGCTGTTTTGGGAGCAAGACTGACGAGGCTAAAATCCATCTTTCTATCTGGGAATGGTGCTTTTGATAGCCGGAGGCCTTGTTCATTATTTGGCTGCCTTTCTCCTGCAGTGAATGGCATTGCCGTTGAGCTGCTGGAAGCCTTGGCACAGTGAATGAATCCTCTGTTCTTCTGACATTTACTGGTCTAGACACATCTGAATTCAAACAGGAAATTCAACCGGTTTGAAGAGGTCTGTGTGTGTGTGTGTGTGTGTGTGTGTGTGTGTGTGTGTGTGTGTGTGTGTGTGTGTGTGTGTGTGTGATCCTACAATGGGAGGACATTTTCTCAGCCCTCACTCTGAAAAGAGGTTAGTGCAGGTTAAGTTCAGAGTAAAGGTTAGATTTTTGATTTTGTGTGTGTGTGTACTGTCTGCCTTGGTCTCATGTATGTCTATTGAAAAAGGAAAAGAAGTTTGACTTTCTGTGTATTTCTGTCTCCCTCCAGTCTCTCGGTGCCGGACCTGACCCCGAACATCGGCCTCTTCTGGTATTTCTTTGCTGAGATGTTTGAACACTTCCGCCTCTTCTTCCTCTGCGTTTTCCAGATCAACGTCTTCTTCTACACCATCCCTCTGTCCATCAAACTCAAGTAAGTCCTCCACCTGTCACCCTCTCATTCCTCCTCATTCTCCCTCTCTTACGTTGTCTTTCTCTCCATCAGACTCATGCAAGGCTTCTTTCTTGCTTTCTTGCTTTCTCGCTTTCTTGCTTTCTTTCTTGTCGAAAATGGCATTCAACCATGCTAACCCCTGACCTGTGTGTGTGTGTGTGTGTGTGTGTGTGTGTGTGTGTGTGTGTGTGTGTGTGTGTGTGTGTGTGTGTGTGTGTGTGTGTGTGTGTGTGTGTGTGTGTTGCAGGGAGCACCCAGTGTTTCTGATCTTCATGCAGTTAGCGGTGATCTCCATCTTTAAGTCGTACCCCACAGTGGGAGACATCGCTCTCTACCTGGCCTTCCTGCCTGCCTGGAGTCACCTCTACAGATGTAAGTGCATATATCTAAAGATATATAAAATATATTTAAGATAACACACAGACTCGCAGTGTTCCTTCGTCATTTTTGTAGCAGAAGCCAACCTCCATGTATTGGGTTAATATTGGAATCAAATATCCAGTGATAATATTCATGCTTGTAGATTAATGAAAAATCCACAAAGAAAATGAATTACTATACTGTAACATTAAAAGAAAAAGAAGAGAAATTTCTTATTCAAGTGGACAGAAATCGGCCATCAGAGTATACTGTCATGACAGTTTTTCTTTAAAGCTAAATTTAAGAGAGTGATGTGAGTATATGGCTGTAATAACGTATAAAAACAAATGTTTTATTGTAGTTATATTGATAATATGTTACATTTTGGTGTTTTAACTCAATAAAATAGAACATACAATAATAAACCTGGTACAACATGCAATAAATGTCAGATTTAAAGGAGAGAGAGCACAGTGCTGGATCATGATCAGACTTATTTCAGACAGGACCTCTGCTCTGGTTGTTGGAGCCTGAACTTTGAACCCATAGTGAAGCAGAGTCACCAGAAAAATAAAATCTGTTTCTTGTTCCCTGTCCAGTCCTGAGGAACATCTTCCTGGTGTCCTGCGTGCTGCTGGCCTGCTCTGCTCTGTTCCCGGTGCTCTGGCACCTCTGGATCTACGCCGGCAGCGCCAACTCCAACTTCTACTATGCCATAACACTGCTGTTCAACGTGGCACAGGTAGGACAGGAAAGGAACTAGGAATGGGAAGAAGTACATGACTTGTGTATTAGTTGCTGGGTGATGCTTCTGGATCTACGCTGGCAGTGTCAAGTCAAACTTCTACTTTACCCCTAACATCTATTTTTTGTTTTACCCCTGGCCTTCCAAAACTCTCCTGCCAGTCTGACTGTTTCACCAGCCAAAATTACTTTTAGAATAGAGAAGAACGTCCAAAGGATGAATTACCAAACTACCAAAGTGACTGCTAGAGTAAACAAACTCAGTAGAACCAACCAAAAATGTACCAACACTTAGCTGGCTGTTGGTTAAGGCTGCACAGTTGATAATGTATAATCGTATATTGCAATTTGAGTTTTCCTCCTTTTCATGCCAGACCTGGGTCAAATACTCTCTCTGATTGGATGAATTCGGCCTGGTGCTAAATATCAAAACATGTGACAAACTCCACCCATCTGCCCTTTAAGCAGGGCAAAACGAACGCTACAAAACAAGAAAAAGTAATTCCAAATACTGTTGGATCCAAGTCTGTTTAATGTAGCTACAATAGATTCAGTTAAACGAATTGATCATACCTAATGACTTTCAGTTTCAGTGGATCATCATTACAAATAAAACAAAAATGTTCATATTTCATAGTTATCAAGCTTTCCAGTGAAATAAGTCCTCAGGTGGGGGTTTGAGCTCATTTTGGTATCTTTCATTTGTCCTACTGGTCGGTTATCTTGTTCCATGTGCTCCAAATTCCGATCCTTACTCACACACACACACACACACACACACACACACACACACACACACACACTCACACAGGCCATCATCAGTATCATAATATCTGTCCATTTCCCCCCTCAGATCCTGCTGGTGTCGGACTATTTCTACGCCTACCTGAGGAGAGAACACCATCTCACCCATGGACTGTACCTGAAGAGGAAAGACGGCTCCGAGGCTACGCTAGTCCTTAAATAGAACACACACACTTCAACACACTTACACACACACTCATAATACACAAACCACCTGGATCACAGCCTCTACCAGGAGAGGAGAAACTGCTCCGAGGTCACGCTCGTACCTCAAAGGGAACAAACACAAACCGAAGAGGATCGAAGGCTTTGAAGCCACACAGGTCTTCAGACAGGACATTTGCACACACACACACACACACACACACACACACACACACACACACACAGAAAGTGTGCCTCGTACAGCCTCGTACACAGACCCACAAGTCACACCATACCGATGCAGACACACGCAGATATAGGTGAGTAGGATGGGATGTAGGAATTTGACTTTGACATACTCCTGCCTTGTCACACAGACGGACAAACATTACTGAGCTACCGAACATCACACTCCTCCTTTCACTTTGTTTTCTGGAGCGCTCTTATTTTGAAGCTGCCTGCAATCTACTCCCAGAGGGCTTTTATTTTGAAGCCCTCCTCCTCCTGCCAGCCGTTCCTTGAAGGACTTTTCATTTTGAAGCCCTGTTCACCCTGCAACTTCCTCCTGGAGGGCTTTTATTTTGAAGCAGAATCGTTCCTGCAGCATCTTTCTGGAGGGATTTTACTTGGAAACCCCACTTTTGCCTCATCTGCCCTCTGGAGGGCTTTTATTTTGAAGCCTTGCTCCTCTTAAAACTTTTCAAAGTTTTTCAGGATTTCAGGTTTACTGGACATACAACTCACATTAATTTGATAGATTCCTGTTATCCAGCTCTCCCACCCATTATTTCCTGTTGTTTTATGTTTTCCTATTTCCTATATTACATCTCTCTCAAAACCAAACTGTTCAGAAGTGAGGACAAGGAATAGGAAACTTTTTTGTCTGGAAGCCTAAAATGTCCATCTGTCTCTCTTACCAGTTTCTTACCAAGTACTTTTTTTGAGTGCCATTCATCACCATCACATTTTTCCTCAGTTTGCTCTTTTATCTTGAAATGAAGGGAAATCAGTGTTGCTTCTTGTTGGGAGTTGAGCCAATACTGAACCCACGGTACACAAGACTGAACACCAGATGTGGCTGTGATGCCTTCAGCTACCTGTAGACAGAGCCGTCTGTCTGTAAAGGGTTGTGACACTGAAATCACTGAGGTCCCAGTTGCTCCCACTGCTTCCTGATAGAAAGCAAGTCTGGAGATTATCACCTGTAGACAAGGAAAGAAAGGATTTTTTTGGGCATTTTTGCCTTCTTTACACAGTTCCAAGTAGAGAGTGACAGGAAAGATTGTGAGAGATTGGAGTCGAGAATGTTGTGTTTACACGGTACGCGCCTTAGACCACTGAGCCACCAGGACGCCCCAGTCTGTGAGGTTTTTACTAGTGAAAATCATGACTCAACAATTTGTATACCAGATAGAAGTTTTCACTTAGCCGGGTTTGCCAGGCGACAAACACATTTCCAGTAAGAGTTTGGAAACACAATCTAGTTCCAGGAGTAAAATAGGGAGTCAATGGTGGATTTAAAAAAATCTAGATCTCTTCAGTGTTGCACCTTTTTATAGATACAAGCCTCTGCCTATAGAGAACCAGGTGAAGTTCATATTAAAACACTGTGCTGAACGGTTAACAGACTAACATTAAGACTCCATTTGGATCTTGAATGAAATGCAGTATATCAGTGATATTATAGCAGAATGCTTTGCTTGCTCTTTGGGCATCAGCAAGAAGGTAACCTTTATACTTAATTTTTTTATAATATACAGTTGTATCTTATACAGTTATAACCCTACAATAACACTTAGCCTGAGATTAACCTGATGCTGCATTCATGTCACACTTGGAAAGTGTTCAGGTGTTTGAACTCGTTTAAAGCAGTCACACGCTGTAATTTAATTATTCTGTAGACTTTGGTTGCTCTTGATGATAAAAACCTTATTTAAATAGCACCTTTCTTAAACAGAGTTTACAAGGTGTTTAACAGAATAAAAAAATAATACAATAGCAAAACAAACATACAATACAATAATAAAAATCAAAAGAGAAGCAAAGGCAACAACAGATGAATTAAAACTATAGGCAAAGTAAAATAAATAGTGAAATAGTACACAAATCACAAAAAAAATGGGTGATATATGTTTAAGCAAACCAAACGGTGTCAACCACAGTCAACAAGTAGTTGTCTCCTGCCATGGTATTAAGAGTTGCGATGACAAAACAACTGATGTAATGATTTTTTTTCTCTCTTTTTTGTTCATTTTATTTAAAGTTAATATATCATTCCCTAAACCTGACTTCAGGCATTTTCTTCAAATTCCAAGTTCCCAAGTTATATTTACGTCTTGAAAGCTGAACAGTGTTTTCAAGTAGGAAGCTCGTCTTTCCCATGTGACATGAATGCAACATGAACCTCTTATCATACACTAAATTAACATGTTTGATTTTGCAAAGGGAACATCAGTCAAATTTAAGAATTTCCTCATGTTATTACTGTTTCCAGTTGAAGCTGGAAACCAGAGACCCAAGACTATAATCTAGGAGTTCATCAGACTGGAGCTGTTGTCCCATTGACAATGAATGGGAGACAAATACTTAATTTCATGGTAGTGCTAACAAAACATTCTCTGTCCTCATTAGAAGTTACTGCTGTACATCTATTGAAAAGAAATCTTGATAAATATGAGCTAAAACAACAGACTGTTAGCTTTCGGTGATACTTTAGCTTTGGTTTCCATGTTAAAATCATCATTACAAACCAAAACTCACAAAGTAATATGGATTTCATAACAAAACATGAATATGAACGTTTGATTTTAGGATTTTGGGCGTTTACTGACCTTGTTGAACCATGTTAAAACAGCGGCACTATCAAAAAACATCACTTCTGCTGCTCACTTACGGAAATTATTTCAACTTAAACAGATGAATATGATAAAAAAAAGGAAAAGACATTTAGCTGGTTATTGGTCTATACTGATCTCCATGTTAATGTTAAACTACATTAAATAAATTCCTCAGCTCACTGTCCCAAAACTTATATATTGAGTATTTAACATGGAGAAACACAGTTAAGATTCCAGTCTGGTTGATTTCTCTGTTGTACTCTGAATGTGATTTACATAGTTTATTTTTTTTTTTTTTATGTTATGTTTTTTAAACCCCTAATCTGTTTGGGCTGAACGTCCATGGCGGCCATTTTGAATTTTGATACCAATGAACGGATTAGCAAGTAATTCCCTTGTGAAATATTTATTTATTTGCTGCACTGAAAACTTTGCATTGTGATTTACTTGTTTTGTTTTTTTTTTGTTTTGTTTTTTTCAGATGGAGGAGCTCTTATGTTGTTTTGATACTGTATATATGTTAATGTGTTTGTTTTATTACATGCTGTTAAAATGCAGGGTGATATTTGAAAGGGGCAATGTTATATTGAATGAATGATTTAATGAATGAACATAAATGATGATTATTAAACTTCAGGTGTTGGTTTAGTCTTTTTCTTTTCCATTCAGTGCATTATAATTTTAGGTGTTTTTTTTGCCACTCTACCTTTGTCTTGCTTGGGTTCGCTCTGCTTTTCAACAGCATCCATACTGCTTTTAAAATGTAAAGACAAATATAATCTAAAACAAGATTTCCCCCATTTGAAAAATGTGACACCCACTCTTACAAAATTATGGATAACACAAAATTTAAACAAATGATAGTACTTTGTTAAGGATAATAGGTGACTTAAGTCCTTGGTTAAAAAAAAGAAATGACAACACTTATGCCAACTGTATCCTCTATATTTTAGAAATATGTTGAATGATGAACATAAAGTAAGATTTTTTTTACTTACAAAATCAATAGGCTATACACCAAATTAACTCTTCATATGTAGTATGTTGACTTGATGTCAACATATTGAGACATTTTTTCAAGAATTTTACAAGATTTCAGAGGACATTGATTAGCATGAGATCACCAATCAATTGGCTTCTCATCTGTGATCCAGAAGTGCAGAAATTATCTTCTCTCATTCCTTTTCCTCACTTCCTTCCCTCGTTACTTCCTTGTAGGAGGAGAGTGTTTGGGAGAGAGGGAAGGGAGGAAAAGAAGAGGAATGCAAAGTTTCGGGACGCGTCCCTCCTTTCTTCCTTCCTTGTGGTATAGGAACTTTTTTTGTGAGGCAAAGGATTAAATGAGAAGGAATTAAAAGTTATAGGATGGACCCTAGTTTCTTAGTGATATAGGCAGAGTATCTTTGTTATGAGAAAGTGGTAGTGAGGAAATGAGGAGTAATGAACAGTTTTGGGACACACTCCTAGTTTCCTTTCAGTAGCAGGGGAATCTCAGTCAGGGAGGAGATGAAGTGAGGAGAACTGAAAAGTTTTAAGACAAATCCCTAGTTTCCTTTTGGTAAAAACGGTGTTAGTGAGGGAAGGGAGGAAGTGTGGAGTAATGAAAAGTTCTTGGATGCTCCCATAGTTTCCTTTCAGTAGGAGGAAAATCTCAGTCAGGAAGGAGATGAAGTGAGGAGAAGTGAACAGTTTTGGGATGCTCCCCTAGTTTCCTCTTAGTAGGAGAAGAACATTGGTAAGGGAAGGGAGGAAATGAGGACAAATACAAAGTTCTGGGACGTGGCCCTGTAGTTTCCTTTAGGTAGAAGGAGAGTGAGGGAAGAGAGGACACGAGGAGCAGCGAAACATGTTTGGATGCCGCCCAAGTATTCCCGGGAAAAAATATCACGCGAGATTATAATAAACTCCACCCTCAGCACAGCCTCCAACCATGCTAACAGAGGGGTGGGCTTGTTTTGATTTACGGCCCGCACCGTTTAAATTCACAGGCGTTACCATCTACTCAGCTGAACAAGCTCCACTCGCTCTGTGAATGAAACCAAACGCACTGCACACCCAGTTCCCGCCCCCTAAACCACACTGGCCAATTAAGAAGCGAAGCGTCAGTCGTTCTCGTTGAATATTCATGACTTTTCGCGGGCTTTGTGAATCACGTGGTCGTTTCGCGCGAAAAGTGAGTCCAGGCAGGAAGAAGTTGTTGCTTGGAAGAGGCAGAGAAAGACAGACGTGAAACAATGGCGGTGAGTGAAAATAATAAAATCCAGACAGAAACATGACATTTTGAGTTTTTATTTAGTCACTGAAAGAGGTTAAAAGTCAAATTTGATCTGATATATTTCGGTGTTGTTGTTTTTTTGCCTGCGACGAATAAAGTTTGACATTTGCACTTTGTGTTGATCACAACATTGACAGAGGACCAGAGTAATGTCAATTCTCTGATCAGACGATTAACGTTAGAGGTTGCTTTTGAACACTGACTTTAGACTGAATTGGTAATATATTTGTTAATATATTGTATTTTACTGTATTTGCACAAGTGAAGATCGTTGACATGAATAGTTACTAACTTTGTTACGTCTGTCATCTTGCCGTATTCGCCAATAGTTGCCATGCGGCTATTGTGCTGCTTTTGCTAGCTAACGGTGAAGTTGCACTAAATGTAAATGTTTATGTCTAACGAGACTATTCCAGAGCAGATAACATAACAAATAACGCTACTCACTGCAGAATAAGACATAATTAACTTAACGCAAACAATTCTCCAATCCAAATGTCACATTTCCTAATTTTGCCAGTCAAACAGATTTTTTAATTTTACCAATACAATAGGTTGATCCTAATTATGGTTAACTAGGAGTTAAAGGCAAAATTCACAAGCATTTGGCTAGTTACTGATAGCCACCAGCTCCATTATATTTATCCTCTTTATTTTTATTACCTCTATAACCAGGTTTCTTTGAGCTCTCACCACATGGCCTCCAGCTCTAGTCAACTATATTACTATCTTTTTATTATTGTTTCTTGGATCTCTATTAGTTAAGACCCATTTCTCCATGATTATTGTGTCATTTAGTCGGATCTGTTACCAAGTTAACAGCTTTACTTCCTGGGATTCACAAGAAACATTAACAAATATTACAACGTACACCTATGGAGTACAAATGCAGAGTTTTGTTCCAAAGTGAGCCACTCATAACTTGAAAAAAGTGACACCTCTTTGTACAACACTGTTTATACCATAAAGTGAAAGAGTTGCTGTTGCTAAAGAGTAGCTGTGGGTGACAGAATGATAACACACACAGAGTGGATCCTCTGTATTTGGAGATACTGAGTGATGAATTTCACGTAATGAAGCACAAAATAAAAACATTATGGGACTTTTTAAAGGACAGTCTGCAACTGCAAAGTCCTCTGGTAACAAAATGATAACACTTTTACACACCTAACTATAGATTACATTTCAGACTTCAAAGAACATACATAAACTGCACAACACTGTCATTCCTGTTGTGTGTGTGTTTATGTATGTTCTTTGATGTCTTAAATGTTATCTTTGTTAAATGTTTGACTCATTGCTTTTACATGCAAGGCAAATTCCTGTAAAGGGCTAAATGAAATATGAATTTTGGAATCTGAATCTGATTTTAGTAGCTATTGAATGATACATTTACAGGCAATTGATTCTTTTTTTTGTCCGAAATGGGGTGTATAGTGTTTTGGAAGTGAACTCCTCAAATCCAGAGTAATAATCCCGGTGTGTTGCCTCTCGCAGGATTCCTCAGAGTCGTTCCACATGGCCACCAGCCCCACCCGAGGCGCCAGGAGGGGAGACATGACCTCCAGCCCCGGGCGAGACCTGCCGCCCTTCGAGGACGAGTCAGAGGGGCTGCTGGGAGAGGGACCGCTGCCCGGAGAGGAGGAGGAGGATGGGGATGGAGAGGAACTGATCGGAGACGGGATGGAGAGGTAAGGACCGAGGGGGGATTTTGTTTTGAATTTGAACTAGACTGCTCCCATTTGTTTCTAGTGTCCTTATTCATATTTTTCATATTTTTTTTTTTAGTCTTGTGCTTTTTGTGTTCCTGATCACATCTCTAAGTAGGATGAGAGAAAGATCTCAAAGCAGAACAGGCACCAAGAATTAAGAATTATTTATTATTATTATTATCATTATTATTATCGTAATTATCTAAATGCTCCCTGGGTGATCAATGAGAGATGCTGTTCTGAACCTTTATTTTGAAAAGGGTCCTTGACTTGAGGATGAGAATGAATGGTTTGTAGAGAAATGGAAGGTTATGTTTTGAATAATTTTTGCCATCAAATGAGACTTTGAATTTTGACTTTCAGCTCTTATTTGTTGTATACCTGTGAAGATAAGTGAATAAAAGCAACATACAAACTGACTTTTACATGTTTTCATCTGGTTCACTCATGTCTTTTTGGTCTATCTATGCTGTAACACTATTTGTCCAGCAGATGGCGAGACAGATCTATTTTAAAACTGCAAATCTGTAAACTCTATAATCTTGATTGTCATATCTGTATCAAAATGATCTCATGTGAAAATTGTTTAAAAAATGGAGTCAAAATCAACAAGATCAGTCTGATTCTGGATTGCAAAAAGAGGGATTAGAAAATCTGTATAAAAGTGATCCAGATTAAAAGTTTTTTTAAAACTGAGCCCAGTAGGCTTTCATGTCGTATTATATTTGGACAGTTAGGAGGAGAGATCATACCTGGATGAAAAGCTGTACAAACGGTTTCTCTCACCCTTCCCTGCTTCGTTTCCTTCTATGCCATTCGAGTGTTAGAAAGGGTTTGGAGCTTCATAGTGATGAGCTGTGCCAACTCTCCCTCCCTCTCTCTCTGTGCAGGGATTACCGCCCTATCGCGGCGTTGGATCAGTACGAGGCGGAGGGCCTGGACCTGGATGACGAGGATCTGTCGGAGCTGTCGCCCGGAGCCAGGGCCGCCGCCGAGGAGGCCATGAGGAGGAGGGACAGGGAGCAGGGCATCAGCGGACGGCTCAGGAGAGGACTGCTGTACGGTGAGGAGGCGGTGGAGGGGTGTTTGTGTCAGGGAGGAGGGAGGAGGGAGGGGCGGGTGGATGTGTGTTTGAGGAAACTGCAGGACGGCTCAGGAGGGAGGAGGCTGCTTTATGGTAACAGCAAAGACAATGTGATCTCTTATGAAGGCCTACACCTTCTTGTTATTAAGCGTTATCAGTAATTTATTATCATCATTATTATTATTATTATTAATGTTGCTGTTTTTCCAGACAGCGAAGACGAGGATGACGAGCGCCCAGCGGCTCGGCGAAGGCGGGTGGCCGAGCGGGCAGCAGAGGGCGGAGAGGGAGAGGACGAGGAAATGATCGAGAGCATCGAGAACCTGGAGGACATGAAGGTTTGTAATGCTAATACTATTAGTACCGTAATAATACAACTTACAACTATTAGTACTGCTACTACTAAAGCCTTAGGGACTTGAAGGTTCGTAATACTACAACTATTGGTATAGTAATAACACATATACAGCTAACATATATGCAGCCATTATCATTACTGCTATTCCTATTAAAAACAAATTCATGACGTATAGTAATGATAATACTGCTGTGACTGTTATTACTGCTGCTACTACTACTGCTTCTAATAATAATGAAAGGCATGATAGAGCAGTTACAACCTGGAAGATGTGACTGTAGAAATAATCCTTTAATTTTGTGTTCCAATGTCCTTTGCAAAGTTTGCAGGGTCGAATCCATTTGCAACACACTGCACTTTGTTCTTCTGCTGCGGGCTGATTTGCTTTTTTAAAAGAAAAGTTACTTTAAAATGAAATGTTGACTTGTCTGACTCCACACATATCTAATTGTAGATTCACTCTGTGAGTAGGTGTCAATGTCAGATCTGTAGAATATAGTGTAGCGCTCTGGACTGTAGCAGCTGGAGAGAGAGTTACTCCTCCTTTAACTTTGTCCCCTGTCCCTGCAGGGTCACTCGGTGAGGGAGTGGGTGTCCATGGCGGCTCCCAGGCTGGAGATCTACCATCGCTTCAAGAACTTCCTCAGGACCCACGTGGACGAGAACGGCCACAACGTCTTCAAGGAGAAGATCAGCGACATGTGCAAAGGTAGCTCCGCTCACAGACTTGGTCTAAATGTCAGAAACCGTGCTGTGAAGTGAAATTAAATGACATAAGCAAAACAATGTCGTCATTAGGTCCTTTTCATTTTTATTTCCCTTGTTTTATGCATCATCTGTTGTCTTTTAGATTCTGTTATCCTATCAATCCAATTTGTTTTTTCTGTCTTGCGCAAATTACTCATTGCATCTCTTTATTATTTTGTTATCAGTTCACTTCCCTGTTTTATCACTCTACACCTACACCAAACTGAAAGAAGCCTAAACTAAACGAATATGTGTGTATACAAACACAACTGAAATGTGGTTAAAGGCATTTGCTGATCAATCATTAGCGGTCACTTCGTCATGGACACCTTACAAATGGTTTTACGTGACTGTACTGTGTTATGATGCGTCACTGACATCAGGAGTGTTACTAACTTGCATCCTAACCTGTTGTTCAGAGAATAAGGAGAGTCTGGTTGTGAACTATGAAGACCTGGCAGCCAGAGAGCACGTTCTGGCCTACTTCCTGCCGGAGGCTCCCACTGAGATGCTCAAGGTGAGTGTGCTGTCGTTCTCTAATGAACATCCTACGAGACTGTTATTATGTTTATTTAACCTGGTAGTCCCGTTTTCATCTATATCTTATGATTTTATCCATATCCTTTATTACCTTTTTACTTTTTGTTCCCAAACCTACGCCACCTACACTTATGATGACCGAGTTTCCCCTCAGATCAATATAGTTCATCTAACCTCACCATGAAAACAGTGTATATAAGGTCCTACACCTAATAGGTCGATCCTGTATTGTGTAACTATTAACCAGGTCAGATTCCTTGTGCATCTATTGTACTTGCTGAGTAAAAGCAATTCTGATGAGCAGAATTTGCTGTGGCCTGTGAGGGTTTCCTCTCTTTGGATGCAAACAATTAAATAAAACTTCAGTATTATCACCTTAACCACCTGATCCTGGCCATGAAGGTGATTGTGAGTCTGGTTGTGATTGTCTGTCAGGTGTTTGACGAAGCGGCTAAAGAAGTGGTGCTGGCCATGTATCCCAAATACGACCGCATCGCCCACGAGATCCACGTCCGCATCTGCAACCTGCCGCTGGTCGAGGAGCTGCGCTCGCTCCGGTAACACACGCACGCACACACACACACACACACACATTCTCTGACGGTCTTGGTGGCTCCTAAGACAGTGGTGCCCAAACTGGGTTGCAGGGACCCCCGGGGTCCTTGAGGGTGGTCCCGAGCAAAGTGAGGATTAGTTTAATTTCACAATTATTATTAATGGAAAAATTTATGAGAACGACTGATTGGTGAAGAGAGTTTCACACTTTTCACCAACAGTATAGACAGACAACAGAAATCCTCTCAGATAGGGATTCCTGGGACAAAATCTGTATCAAATGGGGGATCTGTGATCTAAAATGTCTCTACATGGGGGAACCGTCACATGAAGATTTTGGGGAACCCCTGTACTGAAGCATTTACCAAGTAGTCATGATGTTGTGGATTCGATATTATTTCCTGTCAGTAATAACAATAATCAACTTTACTCATATAGCCCTTATCTAAAAGCAGATTTTATAAAGTGTTTTACAAAAAGGCATTAATACAAGGAAAATTTACTGTATAAAATGGAGATAAAAATTAGGAAACGCAATATCCACTGTGTGCAGAATTGCACAAAAATATAAATTCAATTCAAAATCATCCTGTAAAAGCACAATAACGCACATAAAACAAATCACCACAACTACAAACTCCCCTCCTTCCCTCTTCCTCCTCAGGCAGCTCCATCTGAACCAGCTGATCCGGACCAGCGGTGTGGTGACCAGCTGCACCGGCGTCCTGCCCCAGCTGGGCATGGTCAAGTACAACTGTAACAAATGTAACTTTGTCCTGGGACCGTTCTTCCAGTCCCAGAACCAGGAGGTGAAGCCGGGCTCCTGTCCGGAGTGTCAGTCCCTCGGGCCTTTTGAGATCAACATGGAGGAGGTGAGAGGAAACGCATTTCTGTATGTTTTTAGGTATTTAGATGATGCTTTCTCATCCGGCAGGGAGGGGGTTCAGTCCAGGCTGTTGTGAGGGTCGAATTTAGAGCTTTGTCTTCAGCTGACAGATATGTTTTTTTTTTTTCTCTCCTGTCATGTTTTGACCGATGATCTCTCTCCTTGTCTCTGTGAATTAACCAATCATCTCCCACCTACAGACAGTGTACCAGAACTACCAGCGAATCACCATCCAGGAAAGCCCCGGCAAGGTGGCCGCTGGCCGCCTCCCACGCTCCAAAGATGCCATCCTATTGGCCGACCTGGTGGACAACTGCAAGCCGGGAGACGAGATTGTGAGTTGACTTCAAATCCTTTTGCTCAAAAAGTTTACAAAACATTTGAGATATTTTACAAAAGGACAGATCACAAAAAAACAACTAATTCAAACTTTAACGGACATAATATAGTATTTTACATTAAAAATTTGTAAACATACATTCTCTCCCAAACATTTTGGGAGCGATTTTGGCCACATACGTAGTATTTTGTGAATAATTCATGGAGGGGCCCAGAGTCACCCTCAATGCACAGGACCCATAATTCCTAGCTACGCCCCTGACCTTAATGTCCGACTCTTTTCCACCCGCCGACAGGAGCTAACAGGCATCTACCACAACAACTACGACGGCTCTCTGAACATGGCCAACGGCTTCCCGGTGTTCGCCACGGTGATCCTGGCCAATCACATCGCCCGGCGAGACGAGGGCGTGGCCGTGGCCGAACTGACGGACGAAGACGTCAAGGCCATCGTCGCCCTGTCCAAGGACGAACGCATTGGAGAGAGGGTGAGGGAGGCACACACACACACACACACACACACATATATACATTTCACATTTATGTAAGACTGACGCTCTTTTCCGGAGCGACTTAGAGTGACTGTAACAGTAGAATAAGCTTCAATTCCTAGATCACAAAAACTATAAGCAACCAATATTGCATGGATAATATCCCTGTCATCCTGAAAAGGTCAAGAAAGGAAGAATTGCTTGGAAAAGAAATAAAAATAAGAGTTAAGGAAGAGAGGAAGACATTTTTTTTTGGAGTAACAAGAGTTGACAAAGACTGTAACTTCAACTAACTGAAGCCGTAACTTGTCAATCATTACAATACACACACATAGATCAACACAATTTGACACAATTTGATCAACACAAAAATGCTTATTATCAAGCTGCAGACAAAATCCCATCCTTTTAATTCCAACTAATTAGGTCAAATATTCATAAGATACTACAAAATATAAATTCCAACTGTTTTCAACCTGGAAAAGAGTTGGTTTTATTCATTTAGCTCACTTTACACAGCGGGGCTTCTTATATCTTCTCAGCCCGGGACCCAAATTTTCAAATTTTGGTGTCATCCTTAATTTGGAGCTCATTAAAACATACTGGTGCCAGGAAAAGCCCTGTGATACATTTTGGTTCCCTTCAGGGCTGAAAACTGACTGTTTTTTTTTATCCGCCAGCTGCATTGGCTGTTACATCCCCAAAAAAATCACCAGCCACTTGAGCCATTTTACCCTCCAACTAGATTTTTAGAATAGCACAGGATCGAGTAATAGATAGAGTAAGCTAAAATACCAGCCACAGACAAAATCTGACAGCATTTGGTTGACGGTTTCTGTTAATTTCCCACCCTCGTCCTAATAATCTCTGTTCATAACCGTCCCTCGTTTTCTGTCTCATCTGTAGATCTTTGCCAGCATTGGACCGTCCATCTACGGCCATGAGGACATCAAGAGAGGCTTGGCCCTGGCGCTGTTTGGAGGAGAGCCCAAAAACCCAGGTAGATTAAACTGCCGGCCCTAGTCTGTCCTGGAAAAACTGTCATTTCTGTCTGTTTTTGTTTCCTGGGGTGTTATTTTTAATCTGACTTTCCCTTTGTTTTGTTTTCCTCTCTGTTTTCTTGCTTCATATTTTCTGCTTTCTGTGTTCTCTCTCTCGACTCCCCCACACACTTTAGCTCTGGATTAGACATAGAATGATTGTAAACCAACACCAGGAGGGTCCTCACAGACACAGTAGGCGATGACCCCTGACCCCCCCTCCTCTTTGTCTTTAAGGTGGGAAACACAAAGTGCGTGGAGACATCAACGTCCTGCTGTGTGGAGACCCAGGAACCGCCAAGTCCCAGTTCCTCAAGTACGTACCAGAAGACTAAGAAAAACAAAGATAAATTATCAAGCGATTTGATAAATCCCAAAACAAATGGTTTCGATGTAATTTGATATTTTCATCATTTATCACCACTTTCTATCATTTATCATATGAAGAAAAAATTGTCATTTAGCGTTTAAGGCGAGCCCTAGAAGGTTAGAAGTAACAAAAATCAACTGATGAATGCAAAGTGTGAAAAATCTGAAGTCATGATTTTAAAATGTTTTTTCTTTCCTTGCGCAGGTACGTGGAGAAGGTGTCGAGCCGGGCGGTGTTCACCACGGGGCAGGGGGCGTCGGCCGTCGGTCTGACCGCCTACGTCCAGAGACACCCGGTGACCCGCGAGTGGACGCTGGAGGCCGGAGCGCTGGTGCTGGCCGACCGCGGCGTCTGCCTCATCGACGAGTTCGACAAGGTGAGCCGACAGACGGACACGGAGACACGACTGAAGGCCGGGTCGCACTATGACGCGTTTTCTCACAGTGACGTCGCTGTGAGAAGTATTTTCTACAATTCGTGTTTGTGGTTTATTGAGCAGTGTCTAATTAATAGTTGCAAGTGAATTGTTGTTTTGTTTGTTTTGTGAAAATTTAGCCATGATGTAGACGGGAGCAGTAGGGATGAGGCTGTGGGGCACACACACACACACACACAAACTCCTAACCCCATCCTCTCTCTTTCAGATGAATGATGCAGACAGGACCAGTATCCATGAGGCCATGGAGCAGCAGAGTATCTCCATCTCCAAAGCCGGCATCGTCACCTCGCTGCAGGCTAGGTGCACCATCATCGCTGCTTCTAACCCTATTGGTAGGTACTGTTTGTGTGTGTGTGTGTGTGTGTGTGGAGTGGTGAAGGGTGTGTGTTAGTGAAAACGAGGGTTTCAGTCAAAAGCTGGCATGGTACTTTGGCACTGCTAACCTTTCGACTGATAAAGGGTTTTTGAAAGCAGATACAGATATTTTTGGATTGAAGCTGCCAAAAGAGCCAATATTTTGTGCCAGTATTCAAAATCTTTAAATTTGACCATTTTCATGCAAAAAAAAATCAAAATTATTGAGTGTTTCCCCAAAAATCGTATTCTTGTCAGGGTGGGAAAGCCTCTGAAATGGCATTTACACCATCATGGGACACTAAAACTCTCCACTGAAACCCATGATGATGATAATCATAATCAATATTCACGCAAACTTGTGTGTCATCTGATTAAAATGTCACATTATAATCAATTCAGTTTTAGGACGCCCCATAGACAACCAATGCAGTATTGATCAATTCTACAATAAATATGTAATCAATCAAACGCATCATATCCATCATATCAAAGGCGGACGATTAGATTTTTAGTAAAAGACCAGTATTGACCCCGTGTATCGGTCTAACACTAGTGCAATACTGTGTGTGTGTGAAAGGGCGAAAGATGTGTGTAAACCTTGTGTATGTGTTTGGAAGGGTGTGTGTTGTATTAAAACAGGCATTGTCAGCCCAAGGTGTGGCCATCAATTTGTGGTTTGAATCCAGCCTTGAGTGTGTGTGTGTGTGTGTGTGTGTGTGTGTGTGTTATTCCTCCTGTTCCTCCCGTCGCTCAGCAGTGTTTCCTGTCTTTATAAACCGTCAGCATCATGAGTGTTTGTTAACGTCATGAATAACAGGCAGCGGTGTTTCCCTGCAGGCGGCAGGTACGACCCGTCCCTCACCTTCTCTGAGAACGTGGACCTGACCGAGCCAATCGTGTCGCGTTTCGACGTGCTGTGTGTGGTCCGAGACACCGTCGACCCCGTGCAGGTACACACACACACACACACACACACATACACCTCTTCAAGTTACCCTCTGACTGATTGCAGTGTAGAGAGCAGGATTTTTGTGTTTATCTTTGTCATAATGTATGCTCAATAATCTTTAATTGAAAATTCATTTTGCTTTCAATTAATGACTCAGTAGAAATAATAACTCTTTTCTACTGACTGCCATGCATAACTATGGTAGAAATTGTTGGGAAACAGACTTGATTGATCATCAGCAGTGGCTGGGTTGTTGAGTTATGACAGTTTACAGCATGACTACGCTTTTACTGCCAAATCCAAATAATATAGGACAGAGCAATATTCAAACAGTGTGGCTGTGATAAAACTGCAAAATCCCAAGCTTGTTTTTAAAAATATTGAGTTGCTTTCACTTCAATTCCCAAGTGAATTAAACCAATTTTTTTTTTTTAAAAGGGATGCAGGATGGTAACGGAGTGCTCACTCCCCTCTTATCCGTCTTGTGATTGGTTGTTTTTCCCACCAGGACGAGATGCTGGCGCGCTTCGTGGTCGGCTCCCACATCAAGCATCACCCGAGCAACAAGGAGGGAGGCGCCGCCGGCTTGGAGGAAATGGTTCTGCCCAACACTTCGGACGTCCCGCCCATTCCCCAGGAACTCCTCAGGAAGTACATCATGTACGCCAAGGAGCGGGTACGAACACACACACACACACACACACACACACCCTCACTCATTCACTCACAAACTTGTTTAAGGATTTTTAGTTATGGACATCAACATATCTCAAGTGACACTTTGGAAATGGGGCACTGCTCTTGTGGCGACTGACTGTTGTGGCACTGTTTGTGTGTGTACTGTATTTATTATAATTATATAATTTTAATTCCAAAATAGGTCAGTCAATTGAAAAAAGAAATAACTACTCTTAAAAGATGACAGAAACAAATCTTGGTACTTTTTAAAGGACAGTAGGTATCTTAAGTCCAGACTGGATCCTCAACATTTTAGAGATATTTGAATGATGAACCATAAAATGAGTTTTTCCCCCAAAATGGATATATATATTATATTATATTATATTATATTATATTATATGGATATATTATTATGGCTTCTGCACCCGAGGGCATTTGAGATGATCATTTCTGTATAAAGTTATGGTTTTTATGTCGAGCCTTTGACTTTAAGGTGAGTTTTTATGCTGAAGGTTGCCAGGGAAAAGGGAAAAGCAGGGAAAAGGTTTACTGCACTGAACTGTAACGTTCTACCAGAAAGCATTATTCATTCAGCAGGATGTAGTAAGAGAAGGCTGTGACACATTCTTCTATAGCCCAGCAGTTGTTTAAAATTTTTCGTTTTCTCGTTTGTGCGTGTGTAGGTTCGTCCCAAACTGAACCAGATGGACCAAGACAAGGTGGCTCGCATCTACAGCGACCTCCGCAAAGAGTCGATGGTGAGTCGTCTGAACTCTCTCACCTCCACTGCAACTTTAACATGTTCACTAACCTGCAGAGAGGCTCACTGGGAAATATCACTTTTTTTTTAAAACACAAACACAGCTTTTTTTCTAAAGCGTGTAAGAGCAGCAACTGTATTTTGCTGCCATAATTTGACATATTTCCTGTTGAAACAGGATGTGTGGGTCGTGATGTAACCCAGTGAGGGATCAATCAAAATTGTAAACCAATGGGATATCTGGGGGAGAGAGGCAGTTTTATTTGATGGGAAATCTGATGGTTTTATTGGTTGGAATTAAGATGCAGTTTCCCAGGAAGTAAAAGTAATGTGATTGTGATATAAAAATACTAGAAAATACAATTTGTGTACTTTTTTTGTGGCATTTTTTGTTGAATAGGTATAAATTATGACAGGGAAAATTAGTAAACGAGGTAAAGAGTAATTTTTCATTTCATTTCGTTGCGACTTTAAAGTGCACAAAAGTAGTTCCTGCTGCTTTGTGGGGCAGCACAGACCCACACCTGTAAATGGGGAAAAGTATTCATGTTAATTCCCTCCTCCCACCAGGCCACAGGCAGCATCCCTATCACAGTCCGTCACATTGAGTCGATGATCCGCATGGCGGAGGCCCACGCCAGGATGCACCTGAGGGACTACGTGCTGGAGGACGACGTCAACATGGCCATCAGGGTCATGCTGGAGAGCTTCATAGACACACAGAAGTTCAGCGTCATGAGGAGCATGAGGAAGGTGTGTGTGTGTGTGTGTGTGTGTGTGTGTGTGTGTGTGTTTTAACCTTTCTGTGTCCCTCCTCCATGGCACCTGGTGTGCGGGACCTTATGTGATGACATCATGGTAGCATCTGTCTGTGTGTAGACACATTGTAGTGAACACAAAAACTCAGGAACAATACATGATAGAAGCTTCATACTGACACCACAGGTTCCCTCTAGAGCAGATGATCTGATTAGAAATTTGGAGCACCTTGCTGCATAAATTTGCATATTAATGAGGAAAACTGATTTTCTTGAAACTACTATTAATTAATTAAATTAATTAATTCCCTAATTAATACTGCCCATGTGTTATAAAGAATATTTGCTAATTAATGCCTTAATTAGCTTAATTAATGACCTCATTAGGACATTAGGCAGCTTGAGTGCCTCTTGTTTTCTGTTTTGAGATTAGATGTCTTTATAAGGACTTTGGTTTTTTTTTCTTCTCAGCTGCAACAATCTGTTATTTTTCATCTCTTCTCTGCTTTATATGTGCAAATGAACTTGAGCGTTACAGCTGAACGTTGAACTGAAGAGCTGTGCGACTGAAATTACTGCAGGGCTCAACAGTTCCTAATGCCTCCCAATTGAACGTTTTAGTAAGTTAATGTCTGTCTGTCCTTGTGTCTGTGTCCAGACGTTCGCCCGCTACCTGGCGTTCCGCAGGGACAACAACGAGCTGCTGCTGTTCATCCTCAAGCAGCTGGTGGCTGAGCAGGTCGCCTACCAGAGGAACCGCTACGGAGCGCAGAACGACACCATCGAGATCGCAGAGAAAGACCTGCAGGACAAGGTAAACGAAAAGACAACAGACACAGTGGATGAGGATGAGTTCAGTTTCACTCTTGTAGGGCCATGAAAATCCTTTTAAAGTTTGTGTGGATTTGAGTAAAATTAAATTACGACCTTTGAAAGTTTTTGAAAATGAATGGATGGTATTGAAAGTTCTCCCTCTCCTCCTCCTCTCTCCTGCTCTCCTGTCCTCTCCTATCTCCTCTCCTCCTCTCCTCCCTCCTCTCTTCCTCTCTCCTCTCCCTCTCCTATCTCCTCTCCTCTTCCTCCTCTCATCTCTCCTCGTACCCTCCTCTCCTCCCTCCTCTCCCCTCTCATCTCCTCTCCTCTCTTCCTCTGTTCTCCTCTCCCTCTTCTCCTCCTCCTTTCTTCCTCTCCTCTCTTCCCTCATTGCTCTTATGTTATCTCTTATGTTGTTTTTTCTTTTTTTTCTTTAGTTTTTTTTTTGTTTTCTCTCTTCTATGATATAGGTCAATCACACTGTATAGCGTGACTTAATTATGAATAAACGTCTTTTTTAAATTCAAATTCTCCTCTCCTCCAGGCCAGACAGATCAACATCCACAACCTGTCTGCCTTCTACGACAGTGACCTTTTCCGCTCCAACAAATTCTCCCACGACGGCAAGAAGAAACAGATCCTGCAGCAGTTCTAGATCCCTCTAAACCTCTTCCCCCTTTTCCCCATATTATTGTTTCATGAACTATATTTCGGGACCCAGAACAGGTCGTGGGTGGGCCTGTTTTTTGGCCGGCTCCCCCCACATGGAAAGGAGAACTTGTGTTTTCCTCATACTGGACTCTACGGACTCCCAATTTCTCACATTTGGGCTTGAACCGGTTGGAAAATGCTGAAAGAACACCTGATGTAGAGGGAAAATGCCGGGCGGGAGATTGTCGCGAAATGTCTGATCTGCAAACGTTTCCACCTCAAAACGTTGCGTCTTTGCTCCACAGACAGCTTTAAATGCTGTGTGACGACCTAATTTGACAGTATTTAATCCTGGCTCAGCAGCAGTGAGAGAGGTGGATGTGTGTTGAAGTGTTTGTTGAAAAATGCTTCAACCTAGCTGGTATGAAAAGGCTTCAGCAAGCAGATATATTCTCACTGTTCACACAGTGTTTCCAGTAGATTCTTTGGTGGTTTGCAAGCAAGATAGATTTAAAGATCCAGTGTTGGCAGTTTATTGTGTCACCGCAAATAAACAAAGAGTTTGATTCCAAAATGAAAACAATCTACAACCGTTATGAAAGTGGTTTATTGCAAAAATGTGAAAAAGAAAACTGATGGTTCTTTTTAAAAGGAAGTAGGAAACACAAACCTGTAGTTGACAAAATAACACTTGGACAAACTATCTACATATTTTAGAGATTTGAATGGTAAACGTCTGGTAACTCCTGCTACTGTTTTCCTCAGATTGGAATAGAATATAACTCTTCAGATCTATTTATGGGAGATTTAGTGACACAAACGTCTTCTCCTGTGGTTTTCTTCCTCCATCCTCGTCCCATGTCTGTCTCTGGATCTGCCTTCAGGGTTCGGCTGGTTGTAAATAATTGTACATGTTTGTCTCTGTATCGTTGGAGAGAGGAAACAGGATTTGTTATCGATCCACTTAATGCTTCTGTGATGCCGCTGTTACAAGATTGAGGACATTATAAAAACTCGCTGACTAGACCTTTCTATTTCAGGTCTTTCTGCTCGATGCAGCTGTGATGTTTGGATGTTCACAACAGAGTCGGGATCGATTCACTTTCATCTGAATTAGGAAGTGAATTTAGCTCAAAGTTATTATTTTTTTCCCTGTATTCTGTCTTGAATCAATACTCAAGAATGAGTAATCTGTCAATAACCAATGAGACTTTTGAAATTAGGTTATTTGCACTAGTTTAACAAAAAACAAACAAATTGCGAATTTTGGTAAAGTCAAATTTTAAAGTTGAAACCAATAAAACAAAAACAAAACAAAAAAATGACAAGCAAACACTACTGGATTGGATAACAGAATGTAAATGAAAACCAAAACATTGATGGTGAATTGATCCTGACTCTGGCTCACACATTGTAAAAAAAATAAGTCAAAAGAAAATGATTTGTGTGATATCTTCTCCTGTGGGATTCTGGATCTGTGTTTTGATATTAAATTTGTTGTATTTGCTAAACGCCTGTCTTAATGTGTAGTTCTTTATTTTATCTCCACTTCTCTTCTCATAACTGAACACTTATCTAATTACTGGTTTTACCAACTGTAAGTCACTTTGGATAAGAGCTAAATGTCTTGACTGTAAATGTTAATGCATGATTTTCAGGGTTCAGACTGATGTCATGAAGTCTTGAAGGCTCAATGCTGCATTCAGGTACAGTCACAAATCCTGTAATTCCCACGGGCTGAATGACCTGAATGACCCAACGAACTGATAAACATGACTGGGAAAGTTGGAATTTTCTATAATGTGTGGGATTTAGGGGGCGAAGAGCATGGAAGCCCTATCAACAAGTAATGGAAAAAGTAATGCATTTTATAATAGGTGGTTGTTTGGCGTTCAATGTGAATAATTAGTATTAGTTTTTTCACTTTTCAGTCTGAATTTTTAATTGCCATGCATTATTGTTTTTAATGAATAATCTAGTTTATTTGTAAAGCCCTTTATCACAGTCAAGTCTCAAAGGGCTTTACATACCATCATATACCATAATACATCATACATACTAGGCTACATAAGTATATACATCCTATACTACGTCATATACATGCATCATATACATACTAGACCAGATAAAACAGTTTAAACTAATAACAGTTTAACTGTTTTTTTTGTTTAACTGTTATATCTCTATGTACTATACCTCATATAGTACAAAAACAAACAACATAATGAAAACATCAATTTAATGCACCTTTTCTCCACCCCAGTCTACCACTGCAGCACAAACTAGCTCTATGTGTCGCTTGAATTTAACATAAAACAACAGCTACCAAATAAAGCTACCTTTGGTCCATTTTGTTCTTATTTCCGACCAAAAGCACTTGAATGCAACGACAAATCGTATTCACAACTCACCACATTGGAATAGGAGTTTTGTGGGAGCACTTGAATGCGCCAACACGTTTTATTTACCTTTTTTTTTTTTTTTATTTAAAATCGGAAGTACTACTTTACGAGGCGCACCTGAACGCAGCACAAGTCAACGCAAATCAATGAGCGCGGCATCTAGCGGCCGCTCGAGGCAACGACAGCCAGCTGCTAACCTGATTCCGCCGCTGCAGATAGTCCCGGTTTGACCAGTTACATCCCGGTTCAGACCGACTGCCGGACCCCCCCCCCCCTCCCTCCTCCTCCTCCTCCTCCTCCTCCTCCTCCTCCTCCTCCTCCTCCTCCTCCTCCTCCTCCTCCCGTGTGTCTCTCCATACAGACAGACAAACATGAGGACGGCGTTTTCCTGACGGCTTCCGTTCCTTCAACTCAGCGACCATCTGCATCTGAAGCGTCCGTTAATCTCCGTCCAGACACTGCAGCAGAGATGCCGGGCCTGCTTCACATCACGCTGGCCGGTGAGTGCTTTCATTTCCCCTCCATTTATTTATTTATTCCTGACGAAAAACAACTGTAGTCATCCCGTCATAGCTTATAGAGGGATGCCGCGCAAACATCACAGAAAAACACTGCAAGTCCCTGCAGGAATATTATAGGAATATTATAGAGTTACCATAGGAGATTAAAATAAATACATTAATATAAATTGATATTGACTATAAGTCCCTATAAGAATATAACAGTGGCTTTTCGTGCTGCAGTATTGTTATTTATCTGGGTGTAGCAGGATTTATGATTCATTATTTTGTGTGTGTGTGTGTGTGTGTGTGTGTGTGTGTGTGTGTGTGTGCGTTTTAATGAACCAGTGTTCAGTGTTTGTGCACAGTAGATGGGTGTATGTGGGTGGCGCACAGTGCACGTAAATCAGCGGACACACTGCGGTGTCTGAGCTACTGACACACAACACACACACACACACACACAGACACACACACACCAGGCCCTGCTGCTGTGTGTTATCATAATATAATAATACAATAAAAATAAAATTAGAATTATTCCGATATTAGTATTATTAGTCTATATAAAAATAGAATAAAATAAATAATATCATCATCATCATCATCATTACAGCAAAATATGGTAGTTTTCATTTTAATGCTTTTGTTGATTAATGATTATTTGATGAACCCAAGACTGTCAGCTAGTAGCTATAAAAACAATAATCATCATCATCATCATCATCATCATCATCATCATCATCATCACAATACTGTATGAGATACTTTTCATTGTAATGATTTTGTTGATTAATTTATCAATATATGAACTCAAGAGTATTGTCTGTTTTGCATTAGTCATGGCTTGTATAATAATAATAATGATAAACATCTAGGCCTATAAGAAATCTATATATCTCATATGAGATCGTTTTCATTTTAATCATTTTTTTATTCATTGATTATTTGATGAATCATCGGCTGTTCTGCTGGAGTCATGGCTTGTATAATAATAATAATCATCATCATCATCTTCAGCAGCAGCAGCTTCATCATCACCAGCACAATATTAATCAAGATAGTTTTGATTTTAATGATTTTGCTGATTAATTTATCAATATATGAACTCAAGGCAGTCTGCTACTCTGCCGCCCTGCAGGAGCCATGCTTATAATAATCATCATCATCATCATCATCATCATCATCATCATCACCACCACCACAGTATTATCTGAGATAGTTTTTGTTTGTTAATGTTGAGTAAACGATGCTGCAGTTTGCTCTGAACTACAAAAAGTCAGATTCTGAATCCTTTTATTGAAATATGTGAAGAGAAACAGAATCAGTGTTAGTTCAGTGTCTGTGAAACAAAACCACAAGTTTCACACTACAGTTGTTGAGCGTTTACTCTTCATCTCTTCACTCTTCATCATGGATCTGTGGCAGCAGAATAACTTCATGTGTTTCCTGTTTGTTGGTTTGGGAAAGTGAGAACTTGGATGAGGAGGGTGAGCTGTGTCACCTTCCTCTCTCTCTCTCTCTCTCTCTCTCTCTCTCTCTCTCTCTTTCCCTCTATCTCTCTGTCTTTGTTGTTTTCTCCCTCTTTCTCTCCCAATCCCTCTCTGTCTCTCTCTCTCTCTCTCTCTCTCTCTCCCTCTCTCTGTCTGTCTGTCTGTCTCTCTCTCTCTCTCTCTCTCTCTCTCTCTCTCCTCTCAAATTCAAATTCAAATGAGCTTTATTGGCATGAAACACAAAGGTGCTTATTGCCAAAGCAACATACCATACGCAAATACAAATTAAAATGATAATGACAGTATTAACAATATAAGTGAAATAAGAAACTACTTCTCAAAATGATTAACAGAGCATTCCATTACTAAATAATCATTAAAACAATTTATCCAATGACAATGCTGTTTTTAGGCTTTCATTGTCGTATACTGTATTTCTCTCTCTCTCTCTCTGTCTGGGTGTTGGGGATTTGGGGGAGGGTAGCAGGCTGAGTATAAGCTGATCCGAGGGGTGTTAAAGCACGGAGAGAGGGGGCTTTCGGGGCGACCCCCCCCCCCCCCCCCCCCCGCCCCTGCCCCCTCCACACACACACACACACACACACACGCTGAAAGCTCGAGACTGGGGGTAAAGCTGCAAAGGAAAATCTACTTGTCTGTCGGCTTTTATTGACCATGTGAACTGAATCTTTAGGGTGGTGGGGGGCGTTCTTCAGCGTTTATGGCACCCTTGTTTAAAGAGACAAACTCACATTAATGAGACTCATCCCAAACATTTTCATATCGATGCACCTCCAAATAGATGCACATCAGGCCACGGCCCCCGTTTGTTAAGATTTTCTATAAGGAACGTTGTATTTGAGAAGATTCTTATTGTTGGAACTGTTCATTCTGTAGGTGGAGAGAAAACAGGGGAAAGAGTGAAACCTCTGAAGAAGAGCCATTGCTATAAAAAAAAAAGCTCACTATCCTAACCTCAGTTGTAGTAAAAGTGAAGTTAAAGCTGCACTAGGCAAGATCTGTATGTAAAAATACACTGTTTTATCAGACTAAACTACAAAAGTGGAGCTGCAACAGAGAAGAGCGTCTCATCCCCTCTAATTGAGAAACAGTAGATTCTCCCTTTTTGCCCAAATTAAATTCTGGGCCACGTTCAAACCTTGCAGCACCGTTTTTGCTACGGTGCAAAACGTTTGCTCCCAGCGGTGTCGAGGTGCGTTTGATCCTAGGGTTTGATGGTTTGATTCGCGGTGATTCTGCATTTTTATTGGCTACGTACAAACGCCTGTCATGCGGATGTGTAATTGACTCAGAGAATTCTTCGAGGAGGGAGGGAGGATGGGAGAGAGGGGGGGGGGGGGGGGGTGGAGGGAAGGGGAAGATAGATAGGGGGGGGGGGGGGTAGATTTAGTATAAGGGTGGGTGGAATAATGAGAGGGTTGGGATGACCTTACACCTTTTACCTGATCATTGTAACTGTAATTGTGATTTGATGGAAAATTCAATAAAAAGAACTTTGAAGAAGAAGAATTCTTCGCACCGAATCGCCGTCTCAGCCAATAACAACCTGTAACAAAAGCATTGCAACAGGACATTCAACACACTGCCTTTTCTTTTTAAAAGTCCTGTTGGGGCTATTGAATGCACCCCTAGTGTGAATATGGACACTTCTCCATCAACAGGACGTGACGAATCCAAACTTCAGAGTGAAATCCAAACTGTCTCCTCAACAGCAGCAGAGAAAGCTGGACTCACCAGCGTTAGATCTTCTCCTCTCTTGTCTCTTTGGTTTCCTTTGGTGTAAAGCATCACAGACCGGCCGGTTGGTAAACAGTTTACTGACGTCACATTAAAGGATTTCTGTTTATTGAAGTTCAAATCTTCTCAAACTGTTTCCTCTCGCTGGTTTTCATCCTTGTTTCCTGGGATATTTGTTTGCATCTGGAGTCAAAGTTTCAATGTGATTTTATAAATTTGGAAGGGCATCTCCCCTCCATCGCCTGCTCATGTCCCACCACAGCACCCGACTGCCTCTTTGAACTCACCATGGAGCTTATCTGTGTTCAGCTGAGCTGACTGATAAGGCGAACTCAGCTGTTCTGAGCGCCGGGCTCGCTCCCTCCGGGTGGACGGACACAGTAAGATTTCTTGAACTAATTAAGCCGCAAAGTTGCCTTCGTAGCCAAAATTTTCAAGGTCACAGTAGTGATGAATTCGCCACTGCAACTGAAACTAGGGTGAGCAGGATGGGAGAGATACTGATGATGATGATGGTGGTGATGAGGAGGAACAAGTTACTCATCTGTTCTGAATCTCTTTTTGCATCATACATGCTGTCAAATAAGAAACGACACAGTTCAAAACAAATGGCACATCACAGAATCACATGTATTGCCACAAAAAATTGACAATTTTACTACGTTAAGGTAGATACACTGCAATATCTACACATCTAAGGACTCAAAAGTCTCTGACAGTTTCTTTAAGTAATAATCGTCATTTTATAAATCAATATATTCGTTTTGCTACTCTATCACCGATTGATATAACACAATAGTGATTCACTATTGTATCACTTTTCCTCACAGGAAAGTGATGTGTTTTACGTTTCCGGTTTGTTTGGAATAAACAGAAGAAGAAGAACTGGGTAGTTAGCATGAGCAGTGATAGCCACCATGGCTGAACACACAAAGAAAACTCAAACTGCAGCAACAGAAAATCCAAGCTCCGCCCACACTGTTTGATTGACAGGTGATCTCTGGGAAATGCAGTGCAGAAACACCACAGCAATGAGGCTGAGCAGTAGATGTTGCCAAAATAAAATAAAAAAAAAACAAGAATCTCATGGATTTAAAAGCATGCTATGTAAGATTTATGTGCAGTAGTGCCCTAATCTAAATCAAAACCAAGACAAAACCTGCCATCACCCTGCTGTCTAAACAGCGGAGCTCCAGCTAGAAGGGAAGGAGCTCCAGCTAGAGGGGAGGAGCTCCAGCTAGAGGGGAGGAGCTCCAGCTAGAGGGGAGGAGCACCAGCTAGAGGGGAGGAGCTCCAGCTAGAGGGGAGGAGCTCCAGCTAGAGGGGAGGAGCTCCAGCTAAAATGGAAGGAGCTCCAGCTAGAGGGGAGGAGCTCCAGCTAGAGGGGAGGGGCTCCAGCTAGAGGGGAGGAGCACCAGCTAGAGGGGAGGAGCACCAGCTAGAGGGGTGGAGCTCCAGCTAGAGGGGAGGAGCTCCAGCTAAAATGGAAGGAGCTCCAGCTAGAGGGGAGGAGCTCCAGCTAAAATGGAAGGAGCTCCAGCTAGAGGGGAGGAGCTTTTTTATGGCCCGTAAAAAAATACTTTGCACTGAACACAGGGGGCAACAACAGACCAAATGGGGAATGAATAGATTAGAAGTTCATTTTTTGACCTGCTGAGGTCATTAAGGCTAGATTAAATAAAACTCTTAGACTGACTTCAAGGAGAGCTAAACTTTCTTTCAGCAGTGCCATGCTAGCAGGCATTAAAAAACTGCAAGCCTGGTTGGTTTGTAGTAGAGGCATCCTCCATCATCAGCCTGACAGCGCTGCAGCCTGTTATCTCTGTGAGATTTATGTAGCTAAACTGTCTTCTGCTCAGATTTATGGTCCTGGATGATCTTGTGGGGGATGAAAGGGGGCGGGAACCCCATGTTAACACAAATTATTAATGTGTATCCTTCAGTTTAAAGCCTGAAGGTTGAAGGATTTAAGATTATTCTCAGTTCACACAAGGCGATTGGAAGTTGTTTTTCCGGTTCTCCCTCCCGGATGCTCGGTGCTCGCTGCCTGGTGCAGCACAAGTCTGGACTAGATGTTTGGGGAAGTCGGGGGATTGAAGTTTTCAAGAAGCGGGAGAAGAGTCATTTGTAGCTCGTCGACTTGCTAGATGTAGAATATGACTAAGCAACTGAAAATATAACATCCGATGGTCATAGATCGCTAATTGTCCATTTTCTTTCCCTTCGTGGCCGGCTACTTGCCTTATCATTTCTATTGGATAAGCGAGGGCGTCATCACAACACACGGCACAAAAGTTTTCAGCAACGTTGAACTTTAGGCGGAAAAGGCACAAAGGTGAAAATTTGTGCGGCACAAGCTGTTGGAAGTAATGTGTTTTAGAGCGCAGAGGTGAAGGGCGCTCACCTCAACACCAACCTGCCACGCATTTTAGAGAAAAAAATATATCTCCACCACCCCTTTTTTTTTTTTTAAATAAATCACCAGGGTTTGGGGCCATTCATGAACTGAATTCACAATGCATGGTAAACTCCAGTTCAGTTCCTGCAGTTGCAGTTGGAATGTGAATGTCACCCAGCTGCAAGGAAACAGAATGTGAATTGAGAGTGGAGGTAGAAGTGTGCATCAACCAAAAAGACTTGATTGGAGTGCTTAACCAAAATCATTAAACTATAGCGAAAAAAGCAGCACCTTCAAAAAATAAACTTTTCACTTGAATTTATTGGCACATACACAATACTGCTGACGCGTTTCGGCCTATAAGGCCTTCATCAGACCATATGAAAACATATAACAAGGTCAGGGTATATATATCCCTACTAGGTCATCTCAACAGGTGAATGTAATGAAGACAATTGATTGGGAATGTGAATTGGAATGACAGGAGACAGAACTGAATTCCATGAAATTCCACTTCTAAGAGAGTTTGTCTCGACTCGCTAAACATTATAAATCAAACATTATGAATCAAATAAAAGACAGTTCAACAAATCAAATACATTCAATCATAATGAGTGTATTATGATTATGCATCAAATGCCACCTGAAAGGTCCCTTTAACATTTTATAATATTCAGTATTGATATTATATAACACTATGTGTAATCTCAGATATGTGGTAAGAAAAAGCAAAAGAAAACATGGAATTTCACAGAATTTCAGTTCATTGAGTTCATTCATGAATTGACGCTGAGCTTGTAAATCTCCATATAGAGGATAACAGGAAGAGCAGGATCAGGGGGTCCAGTGCCTGTGCAGCTCAGTGGGTTGAGCATCGCACTTCCACTGCATCAGCCATACTGCAGGATTTTCCAAAATATTCCTCTTGGGGACGGTGCAATAACGCAGCAGCAGGCAGCAGGCAGTGAAAAGCAGAACTTCTCTGATCAGCTACATCAGCGCACACATCGCACATTCAAACTCTCTGAGGAGTTTAACAGACACTGCAAACACAGACGTTGTCCTCCCCCCCCCCCCAAGACAAAAAATGTAAGATCACTGAGCTTCAAACGGAGGCAGTGTGTGTGTTATTATTTTCCACACACACACACTGGGACTGGCGCTACTGTATTTGACTCTAACCGCTAATTGTAACCGTAAACTTTAACCTTAAAATAAACATATTTTCTTACCTGTGAGGAAGTTTTGGTCAACACTTACATACACACACACACACACACATACACACACACACACACACACACACACACACACACACACACCAGTATATTCGGGTGCTGTTATGTCTGTGCAGTGCTGACTGGGAGATTTGGGAAGGAGAGAGGAAGGAATAAAAAAAACAACCACAGCACTTCTCCACCGGGTGACAGACCACTTTTCTGTCTCTCTCCTCCATCCCTCCATCCTTCACTTCCATCCTTCACTTCCTCTCTCTCTCTCTTCTCACCCCCTCTCTCTCCTGTTTGCGGCTTGTTTGACCAGTCATCCGGAGAGAACAGGAGGACAAGCAGGACACTTTATAGGCCACTGGTTTTTAAAGAGCTGCTTTTTAAAGGTGCATTTTACTAAAAAAATCTATGCAGATATATATGATTTCCTATATGCGTACTCTCACATATTGTTTTGCACCTGTTCATTCGGCTTGAGAGTCATTGAGAGTTAACGTTCACTCTCTGGTGGAAGTTCATGCATTTTAGATGAGAGCATCCATCATTTCTGCATCGTGTTGCAGATGCTTTTTGCGTTAGTTGTGCAAAATATATCCAGTGTGTTCCCTGTTTTTGGATGGCATTTCATTGGTGAATCACAGTTGTAGCGGTAGTTTATGTTGGCATATTATATAATCAAGTGTGATCCGTTTCAACTCAGTGCATTTGAGGCAGTGGATCCTTACTCCTTGAGTTTGGTTTGTTTGGCAGGTGAGGGCAATGACATTCAAAGTTGGGTGGTATCAAAATACCTCACAACTCATTAGGAGTGAGAACGTAATGTGAACCGACTACAGGAAACGACTCCCAAACACAAGGGTTTATGGGTAGAAGGAGACGGATGTTGACATTTGATAGCCAGCAAGCCTAGCAGAATAAAATGAAGTCTGGACTGATGCTCATATTCAGCTATTTCTTCATGTGTTCTTAACTAACTCCATCATGCTTAGTTATAGTTACAGGAACTGGAGTCAAATTTGTTTTGACTCTCTGACCTGCAGGATGACAGGTCACCAAATCTCTGTCCAATAAACAAGCGACTTGTGAGTCATGTGACTTTTGTTTACAAGTCCTGCTTCAGAGTTTTATCGTTGTCTCTGCATCCAAAAAAATCGGTCTGAGATCAAACCAAAAATATAGTTCTAGTTATCGGTCAGGATGTTTTTATAGTTATCGTTGTAGTGCAACGATAACACAGACACAGGCATTCTATTTACGTAGAATGATTTCAATAGTTATAGTTATCTTTATACAACAGTTAGTTCCGGTCGAGCAATTTGATAGGACCGGAGGCATTCCATCAGTATAACAGCACCGGAACGTTTTCCTTTATGTATCACTTCGCTTTACAGGTGTTCTAAATACAGTTTCTGTGTTGCTTGGCTGACAAAAAAAAAGAGACAAAAATCATAATCTGTTCTGTTGTCTCAAATTACCATTACTTGATGAATAGCTTTGTTTATAGAACTGTTGTATGAAAGCAATATCACACTCGAGGTCGTGCTGTTATACTGTACATATTGGCACGGCTGTAATTATGTATGACCAAATCACAGCTGTGATACTGCTTAATTATAGTTCTTGCGGTAGATGTGAATGGGCCTTTAGACTCTGTAACTCTAAAATTCAAACCTCTCTCTCCACCTTGATGGTAGCAGAAACACCGGCAACACGCTGAGTCAGCAGCACACTTTTTTCCAGGTCTTATTTTTGGAAATCCTTCAGACAGCAGGAAGTGAGTCTGTGGATTTGTGTCACTTCGGAGCATGTGGTTTTGCGGTGTGGGGTCGCACAGCTTAGCGTGCTCTAGACGTGTTCGAGGCGTGTTGGCTATGATATTGTAATCTGTTCAGACAGACTGTCAGGTCAGACAGCCATCTGGGTCCCAGACAGAGAGGACTGTGGGATACATGAGGCAGACCGAGAGGACTGTGGGATACATGAGGCAGACAGAGAGGACTGTGGGATACATGAGGCAGACAGAGAGGACTGTGGGATACATGAGGCAGACAGAGAGGACTGTGGGATACAGGAGGGGGACAGTAGTAGGGGCTCTGGATTAGTGATGAATGAATGAATAGATGAATGAATGAATGAATGGATAGATGAATGAGTGAATGAATGAATAATGGATGGATGGATGAATGAATGAGTGAGTGAATGAATGAATGAATGGGACAGAATCTTAGTGATTGCTCTATGCAAAGTAGTCATGATAAATGAATAGATTCATGAATGAATGACTGGACAAATGTATGGATGAATGAAACTGAATGCATGAATGGATGAATGGATGGATAAATGAATGAATAACTAAATGAAAGACTGAATAAATAGACGACAAGTCTTCTACTTCTGCTGTGTACTGAATATGAGGAATTAATGAATGATGAAATGAGAAGCGGCTGGTCTTTACTAAGCAGCAGAAACAAATGAATGAGTGAATGAAACCATGGACAAATCAATGAATGGATGAATGAATTAGCAAATGAATGAATTAAATAAATTAATGAATTAGCAAAAGAATGAATGAATTAAATTAATGAATGAATCAGCAGATAAATGAATGAATTAAATTAATGAATTAGCAAATGAATGAATGAATGAAGGAACAAAGTAACAGTTATTCTACTGTTTCTCCTCATAAAGGTCTGCCGACCGAAACGTTGACTGATTAAGGCACAAAAGCAGAATGAACATTAAATGAATGGATTAGCAAATGAATTAATGGATTAAATGAATGAAATTAATGAATTAATTAGCAAATGAATGAAGGAACAAATTAACAGTTATTCTACAGTTTCTCCTCATAAAGGTTTGCCGACCGAAACATCGACTGATTAAGACACAAAAGCAGAATGAACATTAAATGAATGAATTAGCAAATTAAGATATGAATGAGAGAATGAATGAATGAATGAGTGAGAGACTGAGTGACTGAGTGGGATCATAAGGCAAACTTAAACACAAACTAAAAGGCTTGTAACTGACTTTCCAAGGGCAGCAGAGGAGATAAGAGCGCTGTGATGTCAGGGGTTTAAATGAAATCAGTTAAATGTCTGATGCAGACAAAGTGCTCTTATCTCCGCTCCTCTGTTCTTTAAAGGATTCTTGGTAAAAAAAAAAAACAAGCAAGTCATGAGTTAAAGAGATTCGCCTGTCTGTTTGTCATCTCAATATTTTTCTGTTTTTCATCTGTCCGTCTTTATGAGCCCCTCCGGGTTTGTTTTCTCTCACCGGCACAAATTGAATTTCTCCAGTCTCTCAGATTTCATCATTTGTATACTGAATGAAACAAAACAAAGCGAAACAAAACTGAGTAAAACTAAATGAGACAATCAGCCTGCTGTCAGAGAGCGTGTTTACCATCATGCTGCTTTCTGGACTTCCCTTTGATAATGGCAAACAGGCAAAATTACTTCTAGAAACAACTGATTCCAGAACACTGAAAAACAGTTTTAGTACAATTAATAAAGTAAAAGAATAAACAAACAACTGCGCGAATGAATGAGGTTGAATGAATGAATGAATAAATGAATGAATGAATGAATGAATGAATGGGTGAATGAGGTTGAGCATGTATCTAAATATCGGCTATTTACCTATATTTATATATACTGCACTTATTTCATATCTATTAATCCATATGTAAGTATGCAGTTGAGGCTGATAGTAACTAGGGCTGCAACTAACAATTATTTTCATTATCAATTAATCTATTATTTTTTTTATTAATCATTTTGTCTAGAAAATGTCACAAATAATGACAAATGCCCATCACAAGTTATCAGAACCCAAAGTGATTCTTAAAATTTCTTACTTCCTTACAGCCAAAAAAACCCAAAGTATTCATTTTCTAATTATATGAAATGGAGATAAAGCAGCAAATCTTTTGTGAAGCTGTAACCAGCAAATGGTTGGTATTTTTACTTGATAAATGACTAAAATCGATCAAAAACATAATCAATACATTTTCTGTTGATAAATGAGGCGATTAATCGATTAGTAGCTTCAGCACTAATAGTGATAACTAATAGTTCTCTCTCCCACACCTCCCACTCTGCAGTCTACCTGTGTGTTGAAATTGTCAGCAGCATATAACCCCACTATTGTTTATATTCAATTTTATTGTTGTTATTGTTTTATTTTTTTGCCATTCTTATCATTTCTACCACATTTATTGCCTATTTATATTCTGCTTGTGCTTTTCTGCTTTTACTCTATTTTCTTTCGCCCTGCTGAATCCTATTACCTAGCCTCTGTAACAATCTAATTTCCCCACAGGGATCAATAAAGTTTCATCTTATGAAGAATTCGACCACCATGATTGTTTTTTTTTTATTTTTTTTTTTTAAATAACAATATACAGTATAGTGGCAAGTAGCAGTGTCATCTTAAAAGTGTTTCTCTCTCTCTCTCTCTCTCTCTCTCTCTCTCTCCAGCTCTTCTGGCCAGCTGTGATGCCTTCAGAGTCTCACCCTTCAGCCCTCCAGTGGCCCGTCTGGTCCAGGACGAAGGCCCGGCCCAGACACATCTGATCCGGGAATTAGTCAGACCCGAACGCCACTTGGTCCAGGAATTAGTCCGAGCCCAACCTCATTTGGTCCACGACATCAGCCGGCCCCAGATACACGAAACATCTCATTCCCAGACCAAAATGGAATCGGCAAACTCCTCTCAGTCAAGTCCACCGCAGTCCTCTGACAGCCAGGAAGTAGCCAGGCCCCGCTCCGCTGTGGAGGAGAACCTGGATGTGGAGGAAGACATGGAGGTGAGCGGAGGTTAAAGTGACAGGTGTCAAATGACTGGGGTCACCATTAATGTGTAGTCTTTCTTAAAGTCACAAAGAAATTAAAAATAACATTTTCACCTTGTTAGCTAATTTTCCTTATCATACTATACACCTATTTAAAAATAAATACACCAAAAATTATTATTATTTTATTTTATTGTAGTCTTTATATCAAAATCGTATTACTTTTACTTTACTTATTATTACTTTTACAGAAAATCTTTAGTGGTGACCTCATCATGTACCAGGAGACGTAAATAAAAATTCCAACCAATACAGTTTTTTCTGATTGCTTAGGCACTATCTTTGAAACTATAGGCTATTTTTGCAAAACTCTACACACTAACCACAAAACCTTACACCAAACCAGCAAAACAACCAACTACGCACTGATAGTATAAATGAAAAACACTTGTGGCTTTTGCTTTTTTGTCAGTTTTGTCATACATGTAATAAACACACATACAAATACAGTAAGGGGAAAAAGTTATTTTTTTTTTTTCTTACAGTAAGAAAAAAAATAATTCGGAATACACATCCATACTTTACACATTTGGATACCTGTGTGTATGTGTGTTTACGTTACTACATGTATGACAAAACTTTACAGTATTTCAAACTGCTATGCCCTGCACACAGAAAAAGCAAAAGGTCATTGGTATTGAACAAAATCTAATTTATTTCCCCTTTCATGCAAGAAATGCAACCGAACCACATGCTTAATATAAACAAATAAATCTGGATGAATTACTGTAACAAATGGGTCAGTGAATTAATTAATGAAGGATGGAAAGAGTGAAAGATGGGATGAAGGGATGATGAACAGATGACAGGTCTTATAGTAACAAGCATCTGTCTATCTATCTATCTATCTATTTATCTATCTATCTATCTATCTATCTATCTATCTATCTATTTTCAGCGTATGGTCCATCTGACGCCTCCCCAGGATGCGGAGCTCTACCAGGGACAGCCGGCCTTTTCTGACCCAGAGACGGAGCTCGGCGGCGGGCCGGGGGCGGCCGACGCCTCCCTAGAGGCCTCCGGCTTCTACGGCGCGGACGCAGAGGACAGAGACAGAGGAGAGGAGGGGGAGGAGAGAGAGAGGAGAGGGGGGGAGGAGAGAGGAGAGGACGAGTGGGAGAAAGACGGAGGGGAGGAGAGGGAGAGAAGAGGGGGAGGCGAGAGAGGAGAGGAAGGAAAGAGGGGAGGAGGAGCAGACGATCCAGGTGTTCCTCTCTGGGACGACTTGGAGGTCAACCACACAACGCCAGACCTGGATGCTCTGATTGGTTAGTAGCAGTGATCGACTTGTGTTTCCTGTCTTTCCAACATGATCTCATAAAGATTTGTGAAATGAGCACGAACTCTGAAACGCAGATTTACCTGCTGTGGACACAAATTATGTGAAAATTACGTTAGTCCACCATGAATTGGATTCTGTGACAAGAACACAAATTGGGCACGGCATTTTCAGCTAAAGGTTGGTTAACAGTTACATTTAGGCAACTAAAACAACTTGGTTAAGGTTAGGAAAAGACTTTGGTCATGGTTAAATAAGAAAAACTTAAGCTAAAGAAGGATGGTTGGTGACTTACACTTTACAAAGTCAGCACTTCCTACCATTGACATTGTGACAGTGACATACATTTCATATAAATTATTAAAACAGAAAAAACAACCACATAAAATGTCGATTTATTGTTTTGTTCATAGAAATTGAATAGGGTTTCGCACTTGTACCGCGCTTTGGCCTTATTTTCGCGTCATCACTATTCTTATAACATTCATTCATGTTTAGAGCGAAGGGGTTTGTTTGACAGTTTGAAAGACAGGTGGACAGATGCATTCACACATTAAAAATCTGGTCCTATATTCTAATCTCATTACCTTCCACCTGCTCCTAGAGACTCTCACACACTCACACACACACGCACACACACACACATATACACACACATATACACACACACACAGGTCAGATGGACCTAACACACACTAATGCAAATCTAATGCTGGCAAAAGCGCAAAAGTTTCAGATTTAAAAACCTTTGGTTGTATGTTTTAAATGCTAGTGTTAAAATACTTCTGATTGGTGGAGCTGACTACAGGCTCTTTGGACTCACGTACCCAAAGTGCCCCCAGTTTGGTAGTAGCAAGCTACAACTGCTGCAAGAGGTTCATACATGAGAGCTACACACACACACACACACACACACACACACACACACACACACACACACACACAACATGTGTTTCTGACATGTCTCTGTGTTGTCCAGGCTACAGTGCATCCTTCCACTCCTCCAGCTCCAGGCAGCCCGGCCTCTCCTCCTCCCCAGCTCAGGAGCATGATCCTGGGCTGCAGCAGCACCGAACCCCCCTGTTCCCGGAGGTTAGAATGCCTTGATATGAATACGATATTTTATTTAATGTATTATTAATATTAGTAGTAGTAGTAACAGTCGTAGTAGTAGTAGTAGTTGTAGTAATAATAACTTTATTATTTATTGATATAGCACTTCGCAAAACATAGTTACAAAGTGCTTGACAGAAATAAAAGAGGTAAAATAAAAAGATAAAATACAAAAAAATGAGGCACATTAGGCATAAAATAACATATATCATATATATTCAAATAAATAATCACAATAGTATGGGAGTATCATATTACAGATCGTTAAATAGTAGTATTCAACAACCTCTTGTGGACAAAATATATATATAAAAAAAACAACTTACAAAAACATGGGAATAGCAATTCTTCAGAAACTTTAAAAAACTGAATGTGAAGCAGGGGGTTGCTGCTAAAGAGTCTGCAGTCATCTGCAAGTCATCAGGTGGTGATGAATGTTAATTGGATCGCAGTGTATCGGATGTAATCCAGAACTTACCTACTAACCTTTTACTGAATACTTTAATTGGTCTTTAATTGCTTTATGTGATTAGTGGTGTCCTGTCGGCCCTATCATGGGCCGGGCAAGAGGGCGGCATGACACAGCAACAAAAAATACATATCAGAAAGAATATAACATATTGTATCATTAACAATATAAATGGTCCAAAATTGAATCTAGGTATAACGCTCCCAGTAGTGCCAAGTTGCCCTACTATTAGCTTTGTTAACCTTTTTATATTGGATTGAATGCGTTTTTTCCCACTTTTACGACAGTTATGTTGGGCAGATAAATGTTTTTCCCTCACCATGTATTGTATACGTGTAAATGGACACATCATATCATATACAAATTAAGCCATTTAATAGCAGTGGGCATAAATGAGTCTCTGGGTCTTTTAATATTCATGTTAATAATTTTTAATTTAATTATTAATATTTACTCTTACTATTAATCTGTCACCATCACTGCTACTACTATTACTTATATTACTACTTCTAGCATTCTAATTATTACCACTGTTGCTAATTAAAATAATTTGAAAATCAATCCTAAAAGTAACAGGCAGCCAGTGCAAGGATGCCACAACAGGGGTTTTGTGGTCACATTTTTTGGATTGAGTTATAAGCCGAGCTGCAGCATTTTGAACTAACTGTAGGCGGTGGATTGATTTCTGACTGAGACAGGTATATAGGGAGTTACAGTAGTCAAGGCGGGAGGAAATAAAAGCATGGATGAGTTTCTCCAGATCTGTGGCTGAAATAAAAGACTTAACCTTGGCTATATTTCTCAAATGATAAAAACATGACTGAACAACTTTCTTTACATGGGGCTCGAAACACAAATCCTGATCAAAAACTACACCAAGATTTCTGGCTGTGGACTTAATAGGTTGATAGTTCACCCAGGTTTGCTATGATTTGAGTTCTGTTTGAGGGACCAAGTACAATTACCTCAGATTTTGTATCATTTAATTGGAGAAAGTTGTCTGACATCCAGTTTTTTATTTCAGCAAGACACTTGTGGAGGGTTGCTATGCTAGTCTGGTCACTGGGTCTGATTGGAATATAGAGCTGTGTGTCATCGGCGTAACAGTGAAACTGGACATTGTATTTACAGATGATGTCACCAAGAGGGAGCATATAGATAGAGAATAGAATGGGACCCAGAATTGATCCCTGGGGGACACCATAGTGTATGGTTGTGTGGGATGAAAGCCAGCCATACTACTACTACTACTACTACTACTGCCACCAGTACTACTACTACTAGTACTACTACTACTACCACCAGTACTACTACTACTACTACTACTACCACCAGTACTACTACTACTACTACCACCAGTACTACTACTACTACTACTACTACTATTACCACCACCAGTACTACTGCTACTACTACTACTACCACCAGTACTACTACCAAAAGTACTACTACTACTACTACCACTACCACCAATACTACTTCTATTACTACTACCACTACTTCTACCACCATCACTATTCTTCTTCTACGACAAGTAATATTGCTCTAACTTGATGTTTCCCTTACAGGTGGCTCCTTTAGAGAGGGAGCTGTGGGAGGCGGAGGGGGAGGAGGAGGGTCAGGCCAGCGGCTATGGAGTCGTCCACTCCTCCATCACTACTACTATCACTACTACTACTGCTACTACTACTACTAGTACTACTACTGCTGCTGCTGCTGCTGCTGCTGCTGCTGCTGCTGCTGGAGACACCGTGGGAACCGCCACACCTGAGACGGACACAGGCACAGACTTTGGGCTGCTGGGAAACTACGCAAAAGGTACAACTTCTGCAGAAACTATTTACTCAGCCAGTTGGTTCTTGTTTCCTGTGCGATGCTTTTTGTTTGTTTCTTACTTTTGGGTTCAATGTACAGCGGAGGCGGGGACTCGAGTCGCGTGACCTGGACTCGAGTCAGACTCGAGTCACAATTTTAATCGCTTGAGACTTGACTTGATGCATGAAGAGAATACTTGAGATTTGATTAGAATTCTTTTGCTTGCATTTTTTTTTAACCTAGGTTTTGTCAAGTCACAGTATCGTGCAATGAAATACAAAATTAAATTGATTTTCAATATCTTCTAAATTGCCCTAAAATACCCTGAAATCTGCCAACCTCAGTCGCCACATAAAGACCTTTGGTTTCTTTCCAAATTAAAGGAAATGTAGTGTTTGAATAGTCTGATTTAATATGGAAATAGGTTCTTGTCTTATTCCAAATGTCTATACCCACTGCTCTGCACTTAATAACTTCTGATTAATTATATTCACACTACAATGCAAATTATTTCCAAAGATGTATTGAATATCTAAGTCAGTAAATATGGAACTAATTTCCACAGACAGTAATGAGCTTTACAGCACTTAAAGATCTTTTTTCTCAAGTGTGTCTTCTGCCTGCGCTTCTCGCTACAGATGAGACAGAGGACGAAGAGGCAGAGAGGGAGGAAGAGGAAGAAACGGGACTGACACACCTGGGTGTATTTACCCAGAATCCCACTGTACCAGAAGTGGGCATGGCTCCCAGCAGAGAGCCGCTGCAGCCCAGTATGGAGGAAGAGGAGGGGCTAGAAGAGGGAGGGGAGGAGCTAGAAGGTGGGTTTCTGTTTTCTTTCATATCTTTGTTTCTTTTCTGTGTTTACTGTTGTTTCTCTCTGCTGCTTTTTGAGCAGTACTGTGAGAAATGTGTTGAATATTGGGGTTTAGTGGGTTTCCCTTTTATTACAAGATTTTACCCCTTATAGTTTCTTTTAACAAACTTAATTCATAAAGTAGTAGAATCAGCTTCAGTACATATGAAAATATGGTCTTTCTGAGAAAATAATCAAATGATAAATTATAGTTTTTGTTTAAAATTGTGATTGTTCGCCTTTTATTTACAGCTTAAAGTTTACCCAGTAGTTTCTTTTTAACGCTAAATCACTCCTATATAGACTAAAACTTTATCTGATAGAGGTAATATATGCTTAATGAATAAATTTTCACTCGATTCTTTTCGGATCGACCAAAGGGGTTCGACTGAATCACAGAGAGGAAGAGGAGGAAGAGGAGTGGAGAGAGATGGAGAGAGAGGAAACAGGAGCGAGGCACATCGTCCCTCTCGGCACGGATCCCTCCCCGACCGTCGGCTTCACGGACCTGTCCTGGGATTGGCTGGAGAAGACCACGCCCCTGCAGACCCAGAGGTCAGAGGTCAGGGGAGGCAAGGTCACAGAGGTCTTCCTACCAGAGGACGACCTCGACGACATGCAGGAGGCACAGCAGGTACGTTTACATACATTACACACACAACGCATGACAGGATGATTATAGGATCCATAGAGGTTAACAGTTGCCTCTCTGAGGGAAAATAAGCTTTCTAAGTCTCAGGTTTTTTATAGTTTAACATTTTCTTAGTCTTACGTTCACATAGAGCGGTCCGACAATGACGTTTTTTTTTTGTAGGCCAACCCGGAAGTTAGCTCCTCCATGGTTCGTTGGCTGCAGCTCCACTATAACTTCAATGGGTTTTCGAATGTGGATTTGGACTGATGCCGAAAATAAACTCTGTGTTTAACGCAGGCTTGTGATATTCTTATATTTTGTTATATGGGATAATTTTGACAAATCAACACTGCTTTCATGAATTTTAAAGCATAATTGTAATCCATATTAGTAAAAAGCTAATGCTAGGCTAACCTGTGGAAAAAAAGGATCTACAGCAGAGGAGCATTCCTCCGTCACACACTCAAAGCTTCAGCTTCAGGCACATTAGCAAATAAAAAAACCTACAATTTAAAAAACTACAATTGGAAAAAACTATAAATCAGTAATCTAAATTGAAAAGAGCGCGAGTACTACAGTTCAGAGGCTTTATGGCGGACTATTCTGCGTAATTACATATTATTGTGCGACAAACCCATTGTAGTTCAATTTCTTCACGAAAGCTACAACTGCTTTCACGAATGGGATGTTTAAGGGTTTATTTTATCTCACAGAATGAAACGCGAAAACTTTCCGAAAGCTTGTCTTAACCATAGACCTTATTTTCAGGCTTTTAACCAAATCCCCATTCAAATCGTAATCACTTTTCAGCTGAGGGAACCCATGACTCAACAATGCTAACTCACTTCCGGGTTTTGGGACTCAAAACTGGACTCTATTAGTGTTGTTTCCTAACTCTAAATCTTTCCCAACCAGGTGGTGTGTGTAGACTGGAGTGAGCTGGCCGGACGGGGCTATGTCATCCTGAACATGACCGAAAACATGAGCTGTGTAAGTACAAGGATGCGATGTTCAGTTTAAAGGTGCCATATGTAACATTTTGATATCAATGAATCATTACCACATTCATTTGAGACAATTCATATAATTGCTGTAAACAATCAAGACCTTAGCTGAGAGGATTGGCAGCTTCTAGCCTCTACACTGCAGTTTGCAACGTGTGCCGATGTGTACCACATTTTATGATGTGTGACGGTCAGCAAGGTTGTCAGCTGACTGAAGTTGGCCAAGGCTGAACTTTTCGCAGTCATCGGCCGTCAACAGCCAATCAGATTTCCGTGCTTCCTTGTTTCCCTGTTGATGTGATTTTGTTTCATGAAGTTGCATCCATCATTGGGGTTGATGGTAAGCCTGAAAGCAGTTTTTTTTTTCAGTTTCTTTTTGATTAATTCTACCTAATTAGCACTTACCAGCTAGTGGTGTTAACGTTACGACAGGCAGAGCAGCATAAATACATGATTTGCCTGTTCAAAACTTTGCAGACCGCTACACAGATGCAGTTGGAGCCTCTTGCCGCCCGCAGTCGGTCAGAATAGACGCATCAATCAAGTTGCTGACAGTGTGAACGGCCTTTGACCCTGAATCTTTTCCCAACATCCACAAATTGGTCTTGGCATTATGGCCAGTCATTCTCTCTGTCCCACGTGGCTGCACAGCTGTTTATACACAAGACAACGTTGATCAATGCAGATATGGGATTTGATTGGTTGAAGAAACAGAAACGCTGGCGGGATTTTTTCCTATTCCCCACACAACTTATGATGGTCATTCCCACACAAATCAATGTTCCAGGACGGTTGGAGGGGCGGCCATTTTTTTGTGAACTGTTGGCCTAGCTTAAACCGACTTACGGCAAGTCACTGAGCTGAGAGGTTTTACAGCAAGAACTAAAGCAGCTTCTCTGTCTCCTTGCTGCCATGGATTGCTAACATGCTAATGTTGACTAGAAGAGCTAGAGAGAGAAGTAGTCTTTGATAAAGCTACGTTAGCCTCGTCGCTAACGTAGCTTTCAGTTGAGTTTTGACAGTTTGCTAACAGACTCATATCTGCACAGTTCTCAAGCGAGTGTGGCACACTTTACGGCCTTACTGTCGCGTTGTCGCCATAGCAACTAACCCTTAAAATTCCATAATCATTATTTTATGCTGTACTAGCCATGGCAAACAGTGGAAGGACCGTTCTATCCATTCAAGTTCTGTGGTATTCCCACTTTAGCCAGACCTTCCTGCCACACTGACACAGCAGCAAAACAGTTTTATCGACAGAGCTGGTGTGTGTGTATGTGTCTCGAGTGTGTGAGGCAGTGCAGGAGAAAAGACTTTAGCTGAGGCGTCTGTCGCCATGGCAGCAACACAAATCCACACCTTCACTGTCACGGCAACTAAAATGTAGTCAGATCTGTAGATCTACTGCCTCCTCTTCTTCTGTCCTTCCCTCCTCTTTTTCCCTCTAATGCAAACAGACGTTAAATAGTTCTTCTACACTGTTTTTCTCTTTTCAGGTTCAAAAGTGAGGATCTTGTTTTGGGTTAGGTCGGTATCAGCTGTAACCTGTGTGTGTGTGTGTGTGTGTGTGTGTGTGTGCGTCACAGGAGGAGTTCCGGGCCGACCAGGGTGTGCGGTTCTTGGAGATCATGGAGCGGGTGTTTGCTAGAAGAATGAACAGCCCTGAGGGATCATGGGTACTCTACCTTAGCAAGCCCACACACCAGCAACACCAGCTGCTAATGAATGTGGCGTCTGAACATGGTACACACACACACACACACACACACACACACACATTCTGTCTCTCTTCTGTTATAGCTTCACACTCAATCGAGGACATTTGTCAGTCCCTCAGAATCAAAGAGCGAGGGCTTCTTTCTAGAGCCGCCATTTTGCACCAAGAGACGCTCAACAATCATACAGGGAGAAATCCATCATAGAAGAGGAGAGAGACCAACTTCTCCACCCACAGGAGCAGGAGATAGACCAGAATACAATGCGGCCACAAGACATGTTGTGTTTGTAGTAAGGGACGTGGCTGCAATCGTAGACACAGCACAATGTTCACAAACTAGTTGGCGAGCTAGCTATATTTATATGTCTGTATGCCGACCTTTAACTGAGAACAACAGTAAGTTCAGGCTCGTTCTCTGGGGGTTGTTGAAAGGCATTTTGGGAAATGTAGGAAATCACTAGGCCTACCTGAAGTAGAAATAGACGAGGCAGGTTGAGGGAAAGTGGATTCACCAAAAGAGTAAATTACAACACTTCATTACAAAATAACTCCTGGAATGTACTGAACATCACAGGTTGATGAAATCTAACAGTGTGAGAGGATCTGAAGGTGGATTTTTTTGTAGGAAAGAACAAAAATTGGGGAAAATCCACAGAATATGCATAGAAAGGCCAATAAAAGGAAATCGCCCCAAAAATATAGTCCATGGCTCTCTGTCTCTTTCCAAAAGTTAAAAAGCCTTCATTGGTTACATGGCTAGGAATATTAAAAACATTGAACCAACATTTTCAGGGAACAATGGATGCACATTAGATGTCCCCAATGTTAGCAAGAAACAACTCAGAAACCCAGAAGTCATGTGCAGTGAGGTCAGTAAATGTCACACAGCACACTCATGTTTACCAACCGGCCAGTCTGTGATGCTTTATACCAAAGGAAAGGAGACGAGAGAGGAGAAGATGTAACGTTGGTGAGTCCAGCTTTCTCTGCTGCTGTTTAGAGACAGTTTGGATTTCACTCTGATGTTTCGACTTGTGACCTGACACCAGAATTTAATTTGGGTAAATGCCTGCTGAAGGGGCAGCTTGGCCGACCCTGCACCTTTGGAGGATGAATGAAATATGTCAAATATATCAACTGACCCACTGTGCAATGAGATTTCACTACTGTACCTTCATCTTGCTTCGGTACAAAAGTGAAGAAACACACGTTCTGACACTGAACAGTGCTTTGATAGCTGCTTAGCACACACACATTCATATGCTTTCAAATACACACACACACGCATTCACACTTTTGGCATGTAGATTTGTGTTTACATTATTCCATATGTTTGTGTCTTGCAGGAGTGATACCTGCCAAGGATGTGCTGGGCATGCTGGGAGAGATCAGGAAAAGTTTAACTGAGGTACGCTGCTCAGTAAGGTGTTTAACCTCCTATACTCTGTCTGTAGCGCTCCAGCTGTAGGCGTTATGACACAGCTAGCATAAACAGGCTTCACTCACATCTACACTACCAATGAAAGTAGAGATTTCTTATTTAGAATATGTTGTGATACCCAGCTGTGGTTTAATGGGGAGTTAAGGCTGTGCGCCAACCAGAAATGTACAGCTCTGAGCTTCTTTCTCCTATTTTTTACTCACTGTTGCATGTTCCTGACTATATTAATGATATGCTGCATTAATATGTTTCTACTAGAGCCCTAATCACTTATCTATTCCAAGAACGCAAATCAAGATTCATGGTGAAGCAGCTTTTTGTGTATATGGTCCTAGACTTTGGAATAGTCTCCCATTTGAATTAAGAATAGCCACTTCAACAGAAACTTTGTAGGCGTGTGAAATACATTGATTTACATGTAAAATAAATCAAAAATGTAAAATGTAGGCTACATTTTGTAGCCTACATTTTACATTTTTGATTTATTTTATTTACATTTAAAGTTTTGATTGATTTGAATAATTGATATTCCTGATAGCACTGAGAGCTTAGCGTGTTTTTAGCATGCAGAGCACCGAGCCCAAGAAGTTAAAAATATTTCAGCTTTTAGCAAAAGACTACCAGGCTTCAAAGTGTTTTTCATTAGTTGCATAGCAACTGCAGGAGCCTCAACCAGCACTTCCCCAAGCATCTGCTGAGTGCCAGTCACTTCACAAAGCTGCCTGGTGGACAGCAGGCTTCACACACACTGGCTTTAAATGCTAATGCAACATCTTAACTCACCCACTATAGATACTGTAAGCCAGGAATCATTCAAATAAACACTGAAAGAAGTCTGGGACACCCACGTAAGTCAGGTTTATTTGTGTAGCCCACAGTTACAGTCTGGACAGGCTTCACAACGCCCACATTATGAAACATTACATGAAAACGAAAATAAACATTTTTAGTTGTATGCAGGACTGCTTCATTTTCACAAATTTGTGTTTGAACAAAATCATTACCAAGAGATGATTGTTCAAATTTATATTCTACTTCCACAATTCAAAAGTGTGTAAATGACCCTTATGTGATTGTGCACATATCTGCAGGGTTGGGTAGTAACGGAATACTTGTAATGGTTTTACATATTCTAAATACATAAATATATTTGTATGTATGTATGTAGCATATATGTTTTTTCTAAAATAAATAATGTTGAGATCACAGAGACTTGTAAAAATTTCTTCTGGGAATACTTTTAAAGTGAAAGTGAGAAACTAGCCATTTAAACAGTGGCAGCTGTTCTATGTCTTTATAAAACGTGGCACAGAAAAAACAAATGTTTATATGCAAACCTGAAAATTTCCTGAACCTGAATTTTTCACTTTTCATCTGCACCTTTGTACCTCAAATGTGACAAAGTTATATGAAAGTAATTGAAAGTAATCAGAATACATTGGCTAATCCCTTGGATTATGTTACTGATTGATTAGGTAATTAGTAACTATAATTTAATATATTGTTAAATTAACCTACCTAACCCTGCAGATCTGCACAAACATATAAACACAGTATGTTTGTGTGTTTGCACTCATATATGGAAATATATATGAGTGCAAACACATATGTATATGTTTGATCTCTGACAGATTTGTGATTTGTGTGCGTGCGTGCGTGTGTGTGTGTGTGTGTGTGTGTGCGTGCATGCTCCCTCAGGTGGGCATCCAGAACTACAGTGCGGCCAGTAGCTGCCAGCCTCGGCCCAGTCAGACCCGCAGCGACTACGGCAAGCTGTTTGTGGTTCTGGTGATCATCGGCTCCGTCTGTATGGTCATCATCACATCTGGACTCATATACATCTGCTGGCAAAGACGACTGCCTGCAACGAAGACTATGGTAGGTCAACACACACACACACACGCACACACACGCACACACACACTTGACCCTAAAAATAGATTTTTTGCTCTGGTGAGCTCTAAAAATCCCCACAAGATGGTGTTGTAATTGTGCTATACACAAATAGACATGTCAGGAACACATATGAGTGTGTGCGAACCAGCAGGGCACATTAAGATGAGCACACACACACATGTGCACACACACACACACATGCAAGCATGCACGCACACACACACACTCCTGTGATTCTGCCCTGCTCTCTTATACCTCCCAGTCCCGCGCTGAAGAACTTCACTTTGTGGAGAATGGTTGCCACGACAACCCCACGCTGGACGTGACCAATGACAACCAACCTGAGATGCAGGAGAAGAAGCCGAGCACCAATGGGCTTGCGGGGGGCGGGAAAGGGGGTGGGGAGGACAGCAGTCGCTGGCAGGTGATTGGATGAATGGACGATTGCTTGAATGGACGGATGGGAAGATAGATGAATCGATGGAAGGAGGAATAAATGAATGAATGAGTCCTCTTTGAGATTTGGAAAAGTTTGGAACTATTTGGGAACATATTGGTAAACAATCTGCTATCTAGTTTCTTAATCGAAAACTTTATTCTGCCTGGCAACAGCAAATAAGTTTGTCATCTTTCCCCAGGTATTTGTCAACCAACCAGGAAGTGAGGAGGAGGAAGAGGAGCAGGACACACATCTCTGATGGAGAGATGAGGAGAAGAGAAAGGTTAAGAACGAAAGAACTGAGGAGAAGGATGGACTTCTTTGATAGACGGATGATAGGTGGAGAATAGAGAGAAGAGTTGGAGGACTAAGACGATATTGATCAGCAGATGAAAGAGGAGAGAGGGGGAAAACGACTGTTGACAGATGAGAGGGGAAAAGGAGGAGGAAGAAAAAATATCTTTGGTGGAGAGATGAGAACCAAGAAAGGAGAGGAGGAAGAAAAGCAAGGAAGAGAGAGAAAAGAGAAAGAAAAAAAGACTTGAAAGGTAAAAGCCAGAATGATAGACGTGTTGTCCAATCAGACTTAGGATTGTAGCTAGGAGGAGCATAGCAGGAGGGGTCACTGACATCAGGGGAAATCAGACATTGGGGTATAATGTGTGCTTCGGTCAAAACGGCATTCATGGCAAGTCAGAGCTAAAATGTTCACAGTCTCCAAGATTTTTACCCTTTAAATGACAAACTGACTTGTGGGAAAGTCGAAATTTTCATAAAGCTCCCCTATCCCTGACTTGATGTGTCATGTTCACATACAAACATTTGGAGTCAATTTAATTTGAGTGTGCTTTATGTGTTTAGCTGTTTGCACAGTCCCATGTAGGGGGAAAAGTTAAACATAAAACTAGTTGCAAGTCATGGCATACGTCGCCTTTTTCTACCCGTAATGTTTGAATGTAAAGAAGCTTTCCAAGTTTCCATAACTGCAGGGGGAGGATGTGTTGCCATTTTTGTTGCATTAAACCAAACGTTTAGGAGGGATGCAAAATGGCTCTCTCAAGTGAAAGTAAAGGATTCCCTATGGCAATAATACCATAGAATTTAAATTGATAGAACGGTCATTCCCAATCAAATCGACACTCTTGAATGGTCATTTGCCTGGTTCACTTACAATGGCTGCCATAGAATGTTTGATAGTGGAAATCAGTGTTGATTTGGTGCGTGAGACTCATAAATCTGATGTGTTACCATGGCAATGACATCATTTAGATGAACATCCCAGTGGCAGTTGGATAGACATAAACATTCTAACTTACGTACATGACAACATTATTAAAATCCTATGGAAGCCATGTTAGGTTTACCAAAGGAAATTACCATGATACACTAGGAAGAGTCCTTTCTGTCCCTTCAGTTTCTGTGAATAATACCCAAGAGGCCATTTCTTTAGCGTGATTACAGGTCGGTGATACACTATCAGCGGCGACACCAAAGAGCCCATAATCAAAATAAAAAACCTCCTCAAAGGTATTATACAGCAATTACCAACATGTTTGTACTGACTGAAAAGTTTTCTTCAAAGTAATGTACATACATAAGAATAAAAAACAAGAAAAAAAGCTAGCCATGTTTTATGGGAATCATAAACATGGTTGTAACGCATCTTTGAGTAATCAGATTGCTTGGCTAAAAGTAAGCAACCCAAAGGGCACTATGGGACCAACTTGCTACAATTATTATTCTTTTTTTTTTTTAATTATGGGAGTCGTTCTTTGTCAACTCAGTTAACCTGAACAAACAGTTGGTTTTTGGCTTTGTTAGCTAGCTTACTAGCCAGCAGGCTAATTTAGCAAAGCAGCTGATGTTAATGTTAACAGTTGGCTTGTGCGCAAATCAAATGTGTTAACAACACAGTTAGCAGACCAGAGACTATGGTTAGCTAGCTAACAAGCTGACATTATCTAAACACAAAATCGATGAGATGTGTGGTGAAATGATCAGTTCCCAATCTAAAACAGCACAAAAATTGTTCTTTCAAATCTGTTGAGACGGTAGGGATGGACGATTCCAAATTTTTTGGAGTCGATTCGGAGTCAGACTCCTTGTTATGGAATTGATGGAATCGATTCTAAATCGATTCCAAATGAAAATCAACACAAAAATTTAAGTTTTACGCTGGTTGGCATTCAACAGTGAGCCTTGAATTTCTCCCTCCCCCCTCCCCACTTGTTGTGAAATGGATCAGACCAAGGCAGTCGAACACAGATTAGTAGATAGAATGAATTAATTACAAATTCATTTAAATGAAACAGTTTCTACGATTCCAGAGTTTGGAGTCGACTCCGATTCCGTTTATTAGTAGAATCGATTCTCAGAATCGATGTGATGATGATTTATGAGATGGCCAAGTTGTACATTTAGAAACGCAACCAGCTGTTCACATCCACTGTTGCCAAGAGCTGAGTACTTCCAATATGGCCACCAGAGGGTGCGCTACGTCACCTGAAAGGCCTCTGTTGTGTTTCTCTGATGTTTGAATAATGAAAACAGTTCAGTTGATCCTGGCTGAAAGAATTATGATGCCAGTGCTAGTGTCCTGGTGCCAAACTTTATACAATTTTATGACTCCATCATCTGGATCTCTTGCTTCTCATCCACAGAGTTACCAAAGGTGCAAAGTAACTAGTATATTATTTAAACGACTCTAGTTACTGTATTTGATTCGATTTTTAGTTTTAGATTTAAGAGTAAATGATTCAGATGAGATATTTTATGTACAATTAAACACAGTGATTTGAGACTTTACATCCCATAATTGATGCTAGCTTTGTTGGTGTGTTTAAAAAGGGATTTTCGCCAAACCTGGCTGATCAACCCATTAAATGTTATTTCATTTTACTATTGTTGTCAGCCACTAATTTTCTAGACCAATACTCTGAAACATGGTACTCACTGCTGTGTCAGGACAACCTTGTAACCTTGGTATTTTTCATCCCTTTACTTGAACAGAATGTTTACACGATGGGTAAGTTGTATAACCCAAGAGCCTATGAACCCTATTGAAATGAATCATATATCAGTAGGGAAATCAATCAAATGTCATTGTATGTCAATAGCGAAATCAACCTAATCAGTTCATTGCAATCAGGGAAATCAGTTTTTTCTCAGTTTTGTGAAAAGTTGACTTTTTGGAGATACTTGCCTTTCACCCAACAACTGTGCAGTCGCTGTACCCCAATGTCTGAGTCCGGTGACGACGACTCCTCCTCCTCAGCTGCTCCTCCTAAACATTAGACAGGAAGTATAGCCTATCAATCAACTTTGAAAGTAAGGTTTGGCACTTTATCAGTCCCTCTTGGAATAGTGACTATCATCATTAAAATGCTGCATCATGTTAAATGTAATACGTACAGTGACTGATAATATCTCTATTTTGCTTATAGGAATGGTCATTAATAGCTGAGGATGTTTACTGTACAGTCTACAGCAACAAGCTATGTGATTGCTATAATTATGTGCTGCTAGCCTAATATGCTTCTTCAATAGTGTTGGAATGGCTGCTGTATATACCTGGTTAACTCTTGAGGCTGTGCCACATGGGCAACATTTAGAGGCCAAAAGCGGAAAAATATAGCTAGTCACCAAACTGTCAAACACATAATGTAACACATTGGGTGGACGGTTAAAGGTCCCATATGGTGTAAAACAGGATTCCCCTTGCCTCTCTGATTATAAAGGAGTTGGCTGTGCTATCTAAACATGGTGAAAGTATCAAAACGCACGGTCACAAACTAAATCCACACAATCCATATTAGAAAAGCGAGCCTCTAAACGAGCCGTTTGGACTTCCGTAACTTTGTGGCGTCACAAAGGTTCGCTCATTATCATTTTTGTAAGAAATAATAGACTAACAAAGTGTTTTTTTCAAAGCGGTTGAGGGGTTGTCATTGTTTATTACCGGAGAGTTTTCCCTACCTGTAGCCGCCGGGCCGCGGTGTCTCACGTTTCACTCTTGAAACGATTAGCCAATCAGAACAGAGGGTCGTTAATATTAATGAGCCTTAAAGACACAGCGACAGAAACAGCCTGTTCTTGGTAAGGCTCAGAGAGATGCTGGAAAATGAACGTGTAAAAGTGGATTGAGAGTGTTTTTGGTACATGACACCACACACACAGCTTTGAATGGACCTCAAGACATAAAATTAAACACTGGAAAGTGGAGAATATGGGACCTTTAAAATATAGTATTCATTTGACCAAACCTAACATATTTTGGTCTTATTCTCAGTGAGACATACTAGCCGACTCCAGTGAGGTCCAAATCACAGGAATGGAGATAGACGATTATATGATTTTTATGGTATATTTGGTTCTCTTATCCAGATTGTTTTCTAGAAGGATTTTGTCCCTGCAGTTGTCAGTCTCCATTCCTTTTACAGCTAGTATTGCCCATCTGCATTGCCTCAAAATATTGCCTGTGTATCAGTTTGTCCTTTACTCTGAATTTTTCGATGTAACAATACTGTATATGGCTTCATCATAAACTACTGCTGATTGATATGCGCTTCGTCAGCTTAGCAGGGATTTATGGAGCGTTTCGAGATGAGCAGGTAACTGGGAACTGTCCAATCCCGAATACGTTTCCCGCTCCGAATGACTGTCTAAAATATACAGCATCTGTTTCTGAGAGCACATACAGGCAGGAGACTCTCCCCTCCTCATCCACCGGTAAACAGTATAGATGAGCATGTAGCTGCCAGCACTGCAATAAGCACCAATATAACACAACGTACAGCTTCAGTTGCTTTTCGTCGTTGAAAACCAGAATGAAAGATTCTGATGAAGACAGATTCTGTTGCTTTTGCTAGAAACAGACTGAAAGCTTACAGATCTAGTTGTTTTCCACCTTAAGGTTGATCATTTCTTGCGGCCTATCCCACTGGTCAATAACAAGCTTCGTTTTCAGATATTCAAAATGCTTTCACAGCTGTATTCGGGTTTTTCAGGATCTGATAGCAGCCTCGATTTTGCATTTGTTAGCAATGCTAGTGCAAGTCAATGGGAATTGAAAAGATTTTATTTCAATTGCGGCTAAAGTGCAATGACCCTCTGTCTGTATGATAAGGCTAACAAGGTTAGTTTCCTGGTACTTTTTTTAACCAGGTTATTGTCCTATGCTTTATTGAGTTTTTATTTATTCATCCAAGCTATTACATTTCAGTTCTGTTTCATTTTTTAACTTAATTTTATAGATTTTTGTATTTCTATTTACATGCATATTTTATCATATCTTCTCCCACTGTTTTGGTTGTCTGTGTAATAAGTTAAATGTGAGAAATAAAGTTTGGAGAAAATGTGATTTCTTGTGTTTACTGGAATTAAAATGTATTTAAATAAGATATGAATGAATGCTGCATCATAGTTCATTAGTTTTAGACCAGGTTTAATGAAGTTTAGTTATCTTACAACTTTAACATGTTATACATAGGCCTCCTGTCTGAAACGGTTAAGAGCAACAGGGTGCGGACAAACAATTTGTAATGAAACAACAGGTTACAGGTTACAAAAGGTTTTCCCACCTTTTCAGAGAGACCAAGCAGTTTGCATCATGATTTTGCAGGTAAATGGATAAGATAATGAGTGATACTAGGAATAAGAACAAGAATAGTAATACGCCTACCAAGTTCATTATGTTTTGTGGACCCTTTTTGACCTAATCTTTGGAAAACAATGTATTACCCAATATAAGAGCTCTAACAAGAAAGAAATCAATAGTTTCCACAAGGCCCTTTGGTCGACAACAATGTTATTGTCAGACTCAATTCAGACTTGCTAAACCAAGCTTTCTTAATTAGACGTTTAAACGAATTTGGTATATGATAGTTAAAAAAAACAACAACAACCGAGATTTTCAAGACTATATAATTAGTTATATGTATCCAGGCAGCGTCATAGTCTTCCAAACGTTGGCCCCGGCTTTGAACCAGGGGTCCTTTGAACCAACATGCTAACTTAGCTAGCAGCTAGTAGCTACGCAGTCGTTGGGACAGCAATGGAGTTGGCTAGTACTGTCTGCTGAGAATGAGACCGAAAGATGTCAGGTTTGGTCACATTAATGCAATTAAATTCAAACACAAGCTCCAGCTGTTATATAGTATGTTACCGTATGTTACTTTGGTTGCTAGCTGTATTGTTTGCGATGGTGGCACAACTCCGGTCGCCAAAGCTTTTGTTGCCTGTCAAGCTAACCTAGCTAACGTTAAGCTAGCACCGATGCGTGCTGTTCTTTCTAATGGGGAGATGATGTGTACGCCAAACGCCATTCAAAAATCGGTCAGTTCAACGTGGTCTTGCTTATTGGTAAACGCACATACCTTGCAGAGCGTGACTTAAGACCTTATATGAACCGTTATGATATTCTGGTAATTTTGGCATAACTTAAATATGCTCCACAAAGCCGGACAGCATTTCAGTAAATTTCTACTTTAAGAATTGGTTCACACTGCTCGCTGCCGCCCACCACGATGATTGTAGGCGCATCCATTCTAAATGGTGAAAATTTGTTGTAATAAGTGCTGTTTGGTGGTTTGGATGCACACCGAATTGAAGAGTGGCTTCTACGGATTCGAAAAAGACCCTGAGTCATGTTCTATGGTGTATGTAAGTTTACTGACATACAAGGCAACGTTGTTATCAGATGTTTGAATAGAGTTTGGCGTGACGTTCTCTCCATACAAGAGACGTTTTAACATCAGCTAATGTTTACCAGCTAACTTAACTTATTGTTAAGTAACTTAAACAAAGAGCATATCCGTATTTGTATTTAATATGCCAGTAGCTGCCACTGAGGGAACAACTAACGTTACCGTCTTAACGTTTGCTGATTTAACCATGCAAGCTAACTAACGCTAGTTGACGTTAACACTATTGCAAACATGTATGATTGACTGGCAGTCACGGAATGCTAGCAGCTGTCACTGACAGTAAACTGCTTGTGTGTCCTTTAGCCAACGGCAGCTAACGTTAGCTGGTTTATCTTGTTGAAACGATTATGGTCAGTGCGGATTCAGATATCGTCTAATTTAAATCAGTTGAAGTTAATCCCATTGATTTACGCGGCTAGGTAACTTTAGGTCAGCAAACGCGTAGATTTATAACGGTATAGGATTGCTAAAACAGTGTGTAGCTAGCTAATGTAACGTTAGCTGCCGGGCTAAATGTTAGCTACGAGTATTGGGCCTTTTAAAAGGAGGTCCCGCAGTAAGTGGGTTAATGTTTACTTTTGATTTAGTTGACACCTTTTTATGGCTGGGGCATTGATTGGTCATGTGTGTGTCATTGTGTATTGTGTATTATAATATCACACTTATCTATAATATCTCACCTTAAATGGCACAGTGGTTAGTTACGTCAGATTTTGTGTATTGGTAAAAGGTCTGTGTGCAACTTCTGTCTAGCATTCAGTCACTCTTCAGCTGCTGTGAATAACTAGACTACTAATAAATATTCAGTGTTTCACGACTTTTATTTGTGTTCCAGGCATGATACAAATTGCTAGACACAAACACTGTGCTCAGCATTGTATTTAGAAATTTCACTGTCTTCATCTAATAGCAGTTCTATACAACTATATAATTATAGAGGTGTTTTGGGCCTGACTTTGTCCAGAATTTGATGTCCAGAATTTGATATCCTCTCTGGCTTGTAGCTGATGTTTCCTCTCCTGTGTCCTCTGCTGTCCGTAGGGATGACCTGATGGAAACAACAACATCCAGCTGCTTCACCCTGTTCCTGCGTCATCACAGCAGCTCCATCGGATAGAAGGATCCTCCCCCCCCCCCGTCTGCATCCCCCACCACCCCTGCCCCCCGAGCCCACCTTTCAACCAGCCCTGGACTAATATCCACCCCTCTCCCTACAAACAAACCCACCCTCACACACGCACGCACACTTTCCTCCGTCACTGCCACCTCTTCTTCCTCCCTTCTGCACCACAATCTCCCTTTACCACATATATACACACACACAAACACACGCTCCACACCTATCACCTCACACCCCCCCAAACCAGAAAGCCCTTACCCCCCCAAAAAAAGAGACAATGTACTGCCTACAGTGGCTGCTTCCAGTGCTGCTCATCCCCAAGCCGCTGAACCCAGCGCTGTGGTTCAACCACTCCATGTTCATGGGCTTCTACCTGCTCAGCTTCCTGCTGGAGAGGAAGCCCTGCACCATCTGTGCCTTGGTCTTCCTGGCCGCCCTCTTCCTCATCTGCTACAGCTGCTGGGGCAACTGCTTCCTCTACCACTGCCAGGACGCCTCGCTGCCCGACGCCGCCCACGACCCAGCGATCGTCGGGACCTAGGGAGAGAGAGACAGAGATATCGGTGGACGGGGAAGGGAGGGAGGGTGCAACTGGATTGGAGTAAGGGTGGAGGCATCGTTGGGGAATTGTTGTAGGAGGGAACTGCCATGCTGTAAGAGGGGATGGGCTAGACTTTGGTGGCGGTGGCGGGGGCGGAGGAGAGAGGGGTGAGGAGGTGGTGTTGAAGGACTAATGGAGGGGAATACCGCCATGCTGTAAGAGGGAGGGCTGGACCGGAGGAGGGAGGTAGGTGTATTTTGCTATGCTGTAAAGACGGAGCTGAACTGTAGGAGGTGAAGGGGGAAGCAGTGTTGGAGACATTATGGGTACTTTATGTAACAGAGAAAGGGGAAAGGGGTGTGTTTGGGTGAACTGTCCCTCATCTGTTACAGCTGCTGGGTAAACGGCGTCCTCTGGCACACTTTCCCCCGACACCGCGTAAGACCTCGGCTGTCGCGGGAAGCTAGAATAAAGACAGAGTGAAGGCAGACGACTGGAAGGGAAGCATGGGGGAGAGAGTGAAGCAGGATGTTTTTCGGAGAGCTAAAACTGAGGAGTTAGGAAGAGCAGGGTTGGGAAGGATCGTTCGATGGAGGAACAGCAGGATTTGGAGAAGATCCCCTCACCTCCACCACCATAGCAGTAGAGGGGGAGACTGGGGTGATAGTGGACATCCTCCCCCTCCCTACCACTCCACGCCCTTTGCTGTTGAAAGGAGCCAGCAAAAGACTGAAGGGGGAGGGAGAGATAAAGACTGGAGAGGAGAAAATGGTGGAATTTGGGGGAAACCCTGCCTTGAAATGCTGGAAAAGGAGATGCGCAAACTTAGCATTTGTGCAAGAAGAATTTGACTTTCAGAACGTTCATTCCAACATTAAGAAGACTGAGTGAAAGCTACACAAAAACCTACATCACGTGTGAAGTCAGCCTGTTGCCTAAAGCAGCCACTGTGTTTCAGTATTCTGGTCCTGTTTACTTCTACAGCATTTGACTCGAACGTCTACATGGAGAGACTCTGCCTCCGACCCGCCTCCTCTAGAAGAGAGACTTCCCCAGGTCACCCCACCCAAAACGGTTGGGTTACATTTTTAAAATGAAAGCACCCCCCTTCCCCCCCACGTTCAAGCGACCCACGCAGAGTCATAGAAAGAGTTTGGACATTACAGGTTTCACTGGCAGCCATGTTGGCTCCTCAGTCCCACTCCATGACAGTTGTTAAGAAACTTTGCTTTCTCCTCCAGCTGGTTTTAAGAGTATTGGGCATCTTGTCGTGGCGATGTTGTGGAGGAGGACAGTGTTACATGTTTGCTGCAAACACCTTTTCCTTTTTTTTTTTTTTTTTTTAGCTCTAGAGAAATGGCAGCAACCCGCAGTCCAACCTGACCAAACTCTTATCTGCACAGTGGCTCTGCAGATAGAATACTACCCATAACAAGGAGAGTACACTGACACTGGACAATCAATAACTATGCTGTGAATAATTCCCCCTTGCCGCATTGCCAACACACGCCTCAGACGGTGTTATAATGCTGAGAAACTGTCTCTCCTATCCTTGTCATTGATGACGAGTCCCGTGATTTCCCACTGTGCTCTGCAGCCGCCTGTCTCGTTCCTTCCCCCCTCCTTTCCTCGTCTCCTCTTCCTCTTGTTTTGGAGTGAATGTCCCCAACCGTTGGACTCACGATCAGATTTTTTTTTTTTCTTGTGCATGGGTTGCCTTTAGAAATTCTTTTCATACGTTCATTCACATGTATTTTAATTAATTAAAACGAAATGCTGAAAGTTTCCAAAGGGTAGAAAAATCTGAATGTGTGGGTGTGTCTGTGTGTAGGATGTGAGAGAAGGTTTGTGTACGTGCGATAGGTGTGACTCGGTATTTTGTGTGGCGACATGCTGAACAGTGTAAAACGTGGTGATACACAAGGTAATGTAGATGGCCAGTGTTCACAGCAACGGGAAAACAAGTATACTTAAATCTTCCCTGGCAACACAAAGTTCCTTTGTAATCAGTGCAACAGTGCTGAGGCAATGGTTTGGGCAATGTTGACTGTCAGTGTTGCCCCAAGAGTTGACCTGTGCATCACTGCTTCAGAAGCTGTGATGGACGAGGCAATTTTTTGTTGGCAATGCAGATGGGAAAAGTTCCCAGCAACAGGAAGCAGAATGAAGTGCTGGGTCAAATTCTGTTAAATTTTCCCAGACAGTAAGAAGTTAATTTGTAATCGAAACAGCAATGCTGCAGTAAGTAAAGTTTCCCTGTGTGTATCACTGCCTTAAGTGTTATGTTTAGCTGTCAGACACAGGCTAAGACGTTTCTACTGTATAGCTGTTGGTGTTGGTGTGTGTGAGAGCGTGTGTGTGTGTGTGTGTGTGTGTGTGTGTGGCCTCCTGTCGCAGTGCTGAACTCGTTCTGCTATACGATTGCTTTGGTTTTAATTTAAATAAAGTTTCTTTCTCTCAACGTATTGAAACCTGTGTCAAATTCAGTATTTCATCAGGAATATGATTCTTTTTAGTGATTTTTGGACACATTTCAATTTTCGTTTGTATTTCTTGGTTTTGTTGTATGGCGTCCAGATTACATCCTTGCTTTTTGTTTCTCTAAATTCTCCTACAGTGTTAGAGAAATGGTACCTGGTAATAAAATGTCTCCCCAACACTCATAAGAGCACTATGAGGACATTTTGCATTTGACTGTGCTACAAATAAAAGAATGTTGTCCAAATATAGCACTTTTCAAAACCAACGGTTACAAAGTGCTTCACAAGGCAGAGTATAAAAGAGCAAAAGAGTATTTAAAAAAAAACAAAAGTTCAGGCTGTATTACATATGAGTAACAACAAATAAATATACATATAAAACAAAAGGAACACAATAGAAAAAAACAAAAAATTAAATAAATAGTAAAATGAGTGAAAGATCTTAGTGGTGGTAAAAATCACCAATGTATATTGGAGCAAGACTTTAATGCTTTGTGTTTAAAAGAATCTTAAAATCAATCAAATTGCAGCTGCATTTTGAACGGTTTGTAAATGAGTTATAGTGATTTGATTGAGACATGAGAACAAAGCATCGCAATATTCAAGACGAGGGGAAATAAAAACATGGATATGTTTTTCCAAGTCTTGGATGGACACGATTGAGCGTAATGTTGCAATATTTCTAATGTATTGTAATATAAATATTCAACCCCTTGACTTTTTTGTACATTTTGTTGTACAACATAGTTATTTCAAAATGCATTTGGCTGCTGAATGTTTCCCCTGCAGTAGCTGATGGTTCTCATTCTCCCTCCTGTCCCAGTTTCAACCGTTTGTTTCACAGCAGTTTTTTGTGGATAATGAAGAGTCACACAAATTCATTGAAAAGTGGAAAAATATGTTTATCTGAAACAAATATAAATGGAGAGAGCATCAGTCATTAGCTCTGATGTTTTGGAGCACACAATCAAGAGAGAGTAAAATGACATAAATAGCAATAGAGTGCAGGGGTAAAACAGGTGAAAACTGAAATGATGTCGGGGGAAACAGAGTGGTAAAGAATATCGATGGTAGACAGAAATGGTTTTCAGATGGAGCGTGTAATCAATGTGCAAGCGGAGCAAAACCACCTGCCCCCCGTTTCCCTGCAGAGCTAAATGTTAGCGTTCAGTTCCTCCTTGATGTTATTCTAAAACAGAAAGGAAAATCATTCATTTAGTTAGTACAAATATATAAGAATTTAGTCCTGCATTTCACCTTCTTTCCTTACCGGAAACTCTAAGATAAACATGTGCTTCAGCAGCTTCCTTTTTACCAAGTCACATTTATATACCAAGTCTACCCTAGTCACATTTATACATTTAGTAGTCTATTCTCATACATTTTCTGACCCAACAGGATGGGTTTCCCTAGTATTAAATGTGTAGATGTCTGTTCATAGCGCTGCTTATTATGAAAAAGCAACTTGTGACCCTTTGACGACATGAATGTGTAGAAATGCCCTTCAGACGGGTCGTTTGCCTCTTGCCCCACTTAGCATTCAGATTGCTTCAGATGCCTCAGTCTGTCCTGCTGGACATGGTCTCTGTCTGGGAGCTGTACTAAGGCAGTGTCAAGCAGAGAGGGAAGCAGTGATTTCTCCCTCCAAACTCACCCCGGCCCTTCAGCTTTCCACTGATCCAAATCATCTTCACTCTATAATACTTTTTTTTTATCACAGTGTTCTTTCTTTTTTCCCCAGGGGAATGGGAAGAAGGAACTACGAGGAAAGAAAATGTAACAAATATTTGCATTCTCTAAGCCAAACAGATATTAAATATATGATATGTTATTTTATATTTTATAGATGTTATTGTCATGTTACCCACATACTGTGTGATAGCAGTAGCATTTAGCAGCAGAGAACCTTGAAAAATCTGTTTAATTATAGTATAATAATCTAGCTCCGCTTGCTGGCTGTTTGCGGTACTGCATATTAAAGTAATAAAGTGATTACCTGACACATTTAAACATGTAGGCTATTGACTTAACCATTTCAGCAGTATTATGCTGCATGTCATGTAGTCACTTAAACCCTCGCTGTGTTTGAATAATCCCAAAAACAAGTGACCTTTCACCTCTGACATCGTTCATAGACAAGTCAAGGAAAACTTCAGCTGCCAGCTTCCGCCTTAATAATTGACCCAACTGGAGCTGTTAACATGTGAACAGTCAGTGGTGCACATTTGCACAATCTGCATGTGTGTTCATTCCTTCTCGTCTTTCTTCAAGCCCCTTTTTTCTTTACATCTTTCCTCTTATAACTAATACAATTCTATGGGATGTTTAAATGTCTTTTATTCGATGCTCTCTGTCTTCCTTCTATCCTTTATCACAGCTATGGTTTGTAACAATTTGAGCTGGTTGTTGTGTAGGATTTTGTGATCAGAGAAAAATATCTTGCTATTAAAATCCATTAGTTCATCTCATTTATCCACATGGCAGTGAATGAATCACAACATGTCACTCTTAAACAATCATCCACACAAGGGTAATGTTTTATTACAAATATGTAAAAGGCAATACACACAACACTGATATGTACACTAACACACTCTGAATATCGTATACATTTCATACTCATACCGGCAAAATGTACTGCAGAATAAGCTCATTTTCTTCTTCTATCTATAAACATTATTAATTTATACATGACATATTACAAAGCACATGCACATGTTGATTGAGGACCAAACCCTTGGCAGCCTGTTGGAAGAGACGGGACACACAGACAGTTAAAAAAAAAAACCTGAAACAAAACAAAACAAAAAGAGGGACAATATTGGCTTCAGCAGGGAGAGGAATTGGTAGCTGGTTCAAAATCCTTGTGGACAGTTTTAATAGCTTGAGATCTGACTTGGTAATCTACATTTAGACTTGGGACTTGATTTGAGACTTGTGCCTCAGGACTTGAGACTGATTTGGGACTCGAGCAAAGTTTGACTTGGTCACATCTCTGCTTCTAAGCTTCTCTGAAATCAGTCGATCTAAAAAAAACAAAAACTGAGTCTGATTTTCTCCACTGCTCACATCTGCATGGTCTTTCCATGTTATCCATGTGTTCTATTTGTTCCATAAATCTTTGTCACAATGAGTTAAAAATCAGATCTTGTGTAAATCTCTAGGTTCTAGTCGTGTGAGTTTCTTGCTGTGGGCCGTAAGACGTACACACACACACACACACACACACACACACACACACACACACACACACACACACACACTTCCTGCCTGTGCATGATTCAGCATGACTTGACGTTTTCTTGGTGTCACATAAATGTGTCTTTTAGAAACTTATCTTCCTTCCTTCCTTCCTTCTTTCCTTCCATCCTCCTTTCTTAAAATTCTATGGTATGTTTAAATGCCTTTTTGGATACTTTCCTTCCTTCCTTCCTTCCTTCCTTCCATCCCTCCACCCTCCCTTCCTTCATTACCCCCTTTCCTTTGTCTTTTTCCTTCCTTGTGGCTTTAATTGTCTTTTATGTCCTTTAATTGCATTTCATTGTCTTATTCTTTGTGAAGCACTTTGTAACTTTGTTTTGAAAGGTGCTATAGAAATAAAGTTATTAGTCTCAACGTCTCATCTGGTTAACTTGCTATGTGTTTCATAACAAAAGCAAATCTTTGGTGTTCAATCTTATTTTACCACCTGCTGCAGGTTTACCACATTCAGAAAATTTAAGGCAAGATGCCAATAATAATAATAATAACTAAAAGATACAAAATTGACTTTCAAATGCTTCCCTGTGATTGTCTAAATTTCTTTCAGTTATTGTATTGTCATATATGGCAAACCCCCAATCCATCTGGCACTTCAGCAAGCTAAAACTTTTTTCATCATATCTAATCTTTTAGTTTTTACAGTCTATGGCTAAAACAAACCATAACAAAAGTCTTTGCAAATACAGTTAAGACCCCAGTCTGCTTCTTGTGTAGATCCTGCTGCTTAGCTCAGATCTCCTTTTAAGAGCTGATCTCACTCTGCATGTGACTGTCTGGAAAATAACAAACTTTCTTCCCATGCTATTTTTCAGTAGCATCTTCTGTAGGATTTTCGTAGCCTGGTCAAACGTCACTTTGATTATTTTCTGATTCCAGGCTCCAACACGACAGCTTTTGTAGATATTGAGGATTTTGACCACCTGCTTTATTGTAGAGAACATTGTGGGGAGTGAAACAATCAGATTGGTTATATTTTAAAACATTATAAAGTTATTCTATTACGGAAGAGCCATGCTGTACGTGCACAGGACCTTCTTTGGTTGTAGTTTTTTTTTTTTGTAGTTTGTAGTTTTCCTACAAACTACAGCACCCTCTGGTTCTCCACTGGAACACCAAGCAGATTGGTGAAGAAGAAGAATATGGGACTAGAAACCTTTAGAAAGTCCACTAGTACCAAAACCAGCACACTTCACCCGTACTGAACCAAAGTGTTCGATACACCTAATGCAAAAACAGACTGTATAGTGCCAGCATGGGTACAGCACGTTACACAGAGGCAGAGGAAAACCCAAATTTGATTCTACAACTGTCTGACTCCAACTGAAAAAAAAAAAAGCTGACTAATGTTTTCTTCCCATGCCTTTTTTGTTGACCTCCCAAACAGACTTTAAATAGCCCAGTCAGAGGGGTCGCAGGTCAGTTTCACCACAGCCAAATCCATTCTGTGGTGAGTGGAGGCGTCCTCAGGTCAGGTCCTTCCCAAACTGCAGTTCAGCTGAGCGGCCAGCAGAGGGCAGCATGTGTCCCTGTCCGGGTGATGATAACATGGTTGAGGTAACTGAAATTGACAATATTGCCTTGAGCAAGGATGGGAAACTGGGAGGAAATTGCTGCGGAAAGGAGGGAGGGCTGTAGGCAAATAATTTATCCGGAAATGCTAGTCTTGGTTGTAAATTTCGTCCGAATTGCCCTCCTGCAATGCCTCAGGAAATTTGCCCCAAGTCTCCCAGCCTCATGAGCTGCTTTCATTCACAATTCACAACTCCTTTACATGCAGATTCCCACCTAACTAAATCCAGGCTTAACCCAGGTTTGAGAAACTGTACCTATATGTATGTCGAGTTCCCGAAGACAACATAAAAATCCACAGGGGTTGCACACACTTTCATCAGCCTTCAGCATCCCATGGCTGCACCCACATATCGTCCGCAAAGCAGGAAATTTCACAGGCAAATTTCATTATTTTACCCTTCAAGTACAGATTTACCAGAGAAGAGTAAAACCTCCAAATGCTGTTTGGCCGCCTGCCAAAGTTGTTTGTGGAATAATCCTTTGGCTTCACTGGATGTCACAGCTCCCACTTTCAGCAGCTATTTTGTTTTCCTCCTGCTAAGCGTTGCGTTCAGTTGGAGATGGAAAATGGCACGAGTGAAAGCAGGAAGGGACACTAACCAGCCACAGGTAGATTTTTTAGATTTTTACCAGGAGCTGCTTGGCCGGTGGATTAGTTTCCATTGTGGATCTGCAGCTGCAGCTCCAGCAAATCCCCAGCAGAGGGAGCGCTTGTTCCACTTTCTAAAGTCTCTAAAGCTCTTACAGGCAGGGGAGGTGCTGTCAAGGCCATGGTCAGGGTTGAGGGAGCGCTTGACATGTTGAATTTCAGTTGGTTATTTCTCTTAATCAGACGCTTCTGACATTCAGTCTTCAATTTCCTAAAAATGGTTGTTTAGATTCGTTGGCTTCCTTCATTGAAACTAAAACCCACCACTCGAAAAGTAGCACTAGGCAAGATTTTTTATGTAAAGATACACTACAACTTATCAGCCTAAATCACCCAGTGGGGCTGCAACAGAGAACAGCGTCCCTTCCTCTCTAACTGAGATGCCGTAGATTCGTCCTGTTTGCCCAAATGAACTTCTGGTGTTGGTATGGTCACTTCTCCTCCCACAGTAAGTGACGAATCAAAACGTAAGCGCAAAACGTTAGATCTTCTCCTCTCTCGTCTCTTTGGTTTCCTTCGGTATAAAGCATCACAGAGCGGCCGGGTTGGTAAACATGAGCTGCTGTGTGACGTTTACTGACAGGATTTCTGGGTATTGAAGTTAAAAATTTTCAAACAAATGCCATTTGGAGCCGCCAACGTGCGAAGTTGTCTTGTGCAGCTTTAAGTGCTGATGTCACCCATAGGTTAGGGTTGGACAGAGGGACCGGATGTTCCAGACTCTCTAGAAACTATTACATCAAAATCACTGTGGCCTGTAAAGTAAGAAGCCTCTTCCCAGCATCCTCCACAGCGCAGGTCCTTAAACTTCTTCAGCCCCGGAGCCAAACTTTGTCTGAACTGAGTCTCTCACCCTGGGACTCAGGATCATTGAGACTCTTTATGTTGGGTCCCACCAGAAACAGACCCACGGACTGGCTTCCTATAGAATGGTAATCTCAGTGTCTTGGTTCTGGTAGGCCTCCTCCTGCATCTCAGTGTACAGCTGGTCCATCCTCTGGAAGGCCAGGTAACCCTTCTTACCTGGAGACAGAGAGGAAGAGAGAGGGGGGAAAGGGGCGTGAGTGAGTGAATGAGTGAATAAAATAAAGTGTGAATGAATGAACAAATGAATGAATGAATGAATGAATGTTTGTACCAAAGGAGAGCACAGTCTCTCTGGCAGCGCTGCGAAGATCCTCGTCCGCTGACCGCCACAACTCTGCGATCTGGTCCACGCTCTCTGTTGCCTGACACACACACACACACACACACACACCCACACACACACGCACACAGATGTTAGTCAGCCAACAATAACAGGCAGTTGATAATGTATCAGCCAAGGCAAAACAAAATTATCTGTGTGTGTGTTTGTTGTGTTGCTCACCCTAAGGCACTTCAGAGCCAGACAGGCAGCTTGTTGGATTTGTACATCAGTCTGTTTCAGACTCTCTGTATAATACACTATAGCCTGGAGAGGGAGAAAAGATGCTGTCATTTACAGGTAGAAATAAAATATATATGGGCAATAAGAAATGATAGTCAAATATATACAATGAATACATACAATGGAATATGAAAATACCACCTACACTGCCAGTCAGACGTTTGGACTTTTTAAAATTTTTACTATTTTCCACATTTTAGAGTAACAGTAAAGACATCAAAATTATGAAAGAACACAAATGGAATTATGCAGTGACCAAAAAAGTGTTAAACAAATCAAAACTATCTTATATTTTAAATTCTTTAAAGTAGCCGCCTTTAGCCTTGATGGAAAGACAAAGGCTTTGGAAAGAAATTCATACATAGGCATCAACTTCACTATTTATATTTGTCTAAGAAACACATTTCAAGCATTTAAGCAGAAGCCTTTAGATCAAAATGGCTTTAAGGTAATGAAAAACATAGAACATTCAATCAGGTGTGTCCAAACTTTTGATTGGTAGTGTACATACACCTTCCTTTAATGCTGATGCACTCTGGGTATGACATCATGTATGACATCACGCAGTACCTTGCTCCTGAAGGCCTTGCAGCCTGCAGCTCTGCTGAGGCAGTTGGCTGCAGCCTTGCAGACTTTGTGGTTGGAGTCGATCTGCAGAGCAGCCAGAGTCTGCAGGGTGCAGCGCAGGGGGAGGAGCTCCACGATGCCCCGCCCCCTCAGCTTCTTTAAAGCCCGCCTCCTTTTGGGGCTCCTCAGGGCCGATACGATGTACACTGAAACACACCAATGCCAATAATAATGAAAAACCTAATTTGTTTAGCATGTGTCTGATATCTGAGCTCACTACAAGTAAAAAGGGGAATTTAAGCATATATAATAGTTAAATAAAAGAAATAAAGGAAGTACATCAATTAAAGAACATATGAATAAAAAAGGCTAATAAATTAGACACAAAAACATGTATAAAGAGCAGACTTGTGTTAAATATCTCAAACTCAAACATTAATGTCAGACAGATCTGGGTCAAATGTCATTCCTAGCATTTGTTTTAACAAAATAAGAAGGTCAAATAACATCAAATAAGAAGCGAGTGGGTCAGCAGCAAAGAATAGGAGAGCAATATATAGCAATAAAATAAATAGGAATATTGAAGCTTAAAGTTATAATGTCCTCTCCATGCTAATACACAATTCTATAAACACGTATATGGCCTAGAAAGAATTCTTGCTGTTGATTGACAGATGTTTACAGTTTACAGTTTTCTTACTTGGATTTACAGCATTGTGACAGTTCAGATAGCATCAGATATGTTTAACATCATATTAAATTTTATCTACATTCTGGCACTCCTTGTATTTTCTTATGTTGCAAACTCCACCCAGCTGCTGCTCACAGCAAATGCCAAGATTTATTTTCAGATTTTATTTGATCCAGATCTAATGGAGACCAGAGACAGCGTTGAGTTTGTAGTTCTACAGTTTTATGAACCATGCTGTGCAAACCGACAACAGTGTCATAGTTTTACAAATAGCAGCTATCAAAACACTGAGCATGAGGAAGGAGAGGAAGGGAGGGATGGAATAAGGAAGGACGGAAAAAGGGAGGGAGGAAAGGAAGGACGGAAGGCGGGAGGAGAGGTTATGAAGAAAAGAAGGAAGCATTAAGATACTGTACATGGGGAAGGAGAGGAAGGGAGGGATGGAGTAAGGAAGGAAGGAGGAAGGGAGGGAGGAAAGGACAGCACAGATACTGATCATGAGGGACAGGAGGAAGAGAAGGATGGAGAGAGGGAAAGAAGGAGAAAGGAAGAAAGGACAGTATTGAGAAAGGAAGGGAGAAAGTAAGGGAAGGAGGGATGGGAGGAAGGAGGGAGAGAAGGAAGGAGAGAGGGAAAGAAGGAGAAAGAAGAGAAAGGAAGAAAGGACAGTGTTGAGATACTGTTTCATGAGGGAGAGGAGGAACGATGGAAGGAAGGAAAGGAGAAAGGAAGGAAGGGCCCCATCGAGATACTGTACATGAGGAAAGAGACAAAGGGAGGGATGAAGGAAGAAAGGAAGGAAGAAAGGACTGCATTGAGATACTGTTCAAAAGTGAGAGGAAAGAGGAATGAAGGAAGGAAGAATGTGAGGAAGGAAGGACAGAAGGTACTGCATGGAGGTGGGGAGGAGGGGAGGGAAGGAGTAAGTAAGTAAAGAAGGAAGAAAGTAAGCAAGGATGGATGGAAGGAAGGAAGGAAGGAAGGAAGGAAGGAAGGGAGCGTTTGTGTGTGTGTGTGTGTGTGTGCGCGCGCATGTTCGGCCATATTTTAGCAATAAGTTGAACCATGTGGTTTGTTGAAACATAAAAAAGCCTTTAAGGAGAGCTATGGCCCCTACAGCTGGGGGCTGTGAGGAGAACATACACACACACACACACACAGACGTCCCCATTGACCTAAATTCGTGCCCTAGTCCTTCACAAGTCATTTTCTCTTAATTATAATATACATGTGAGGACCTTATGAACCCTTGGAAGTAGACATTGTCCACACACACACACACACACACATACACACATACACACACACACACACACACACTCAGTTTGGTGTGACCATTGGCGGTAATGTTGACAGACGTGGTCCAGATGCCTCAGTATGTTGGAATGTGTGGAACGTTCTCATGTTCTCTAGTAGAACTACAGCAGCATTCTGTCATTCCTCGAACACACAGCAGAAACCAGTGGGACACACACACAAACACACACACACACACACACACATCTCTAAATACACTTTGGGAACACCTGTCATGACTGGTGATCTGTGGCGCTCCCTTGTGCTCGATGTAAAGTCATTAAAATAGAAATAAACTTAAGATAGGTTTACATTAAAGTAAATATGTACAGTGTCGAGTCATTAAAATAAAAATTTCAAGAGGCAATAAGAAGATTTTTACTGCGCCATAGAACAAAATGACCATAATATATCTGCAGGGGTTGATAGGGTTATTGATCAATACCAAAGACTCAATGATTACTTCACCAGCTGCCGAGATTTCTGACTTTCAAAACTCACTTTCTGGCCCAAACTCTGTTTTGGAACAAAAACTCCACACCAACTGGGGTTTAAAGACACTATGAAGACTAAAAAGGCTCATTCTCAAGTAAATGACAACGCAGTATTATTATTCTATTATTCCAGTATTTTGCATGATATATCACCTCTTCACTAGATGTTTCTGTTGGATCTCTGCTCTAATTAGCTAGCTTACTCCTCTCTATTGTGAAAACGTGACTTTATTGTTTATGTCCATTACAGGCCACCGTAGCTCAAAGGAGAGACTTGTGTAGGAGTTCAATCAATGTTGTTACAATTCCTGTTTGTCGCCGATAGAGGTCGATAAAGATCATAGATTACTTAATGTCCCTTTAAGATAAATTAAAATAAAAATAAAATGAAGATTTTCACTAATTTGTTGGGATTATATCTTTATGTAACTTTAAGCGTCTGCGTTTTGAAGTGTTAGTTCTACCTTCTTTGGAGAGGTGTGAGATGTGCTCCCCCAGGTCCTGGATGCCCCAGCGCTTCAGGTACACCGACAGCTGGAAGAGGGTGACTCTGTCTGGGCTGCAGAGCGGCCGAGGGCTGGGCGCCATCCTGCAGCCCGCCTGGACCTGCTGCAGCAGCTGGGAAAACACTGCAGAGGAGAGAGGAGGAAGAGAGTGAAGACCCTGCTTGTGGTTGACTGTCAGGTTAGAGGTTCCTCAGTGTGCAGGAGCCAACATCTTCCATTACCTAAGCTTCTTAAAAGGAAAAATCCACCCTAAAACATGTGAGCGCTGTCAAAAAACAAGTTATTGGCGATGTACCTTGCATTTCTGGACCCATTTTATTGTTTGGTAATATATATATTTTTTTATTTCTGCGGATAAAACATCATGTTGAGATATTTTCAGCACAGCAACAATGGAGTTTGATATCAGAAAATGTTTCAGCGCTAAACATCAGGTTTTGGTGTCAGTCCCTCAGAATCAAAGAGCGAGGGCTTCTTTCTAGAGCCGCCATTTTGCACCAAGAGACGTTCAACAATCATACAGGGAGAAATCCATCGTAGAAGAGGAGAGAGACCAACTTCTCCACCCACAGGAGAGAGACCAGAATGCAATGCAGCAGAGAAACAGGTTGCATCTCTCACTCCAGTATTACTATCGCTGTCTTGATCTACACATAAAACCCACAGCTGAATGCAACAAGTTCACACCCGTTCTCTGGAGGTTATCGAAAGGCATTGTGGGAAATGTAGGAAATCACTGACTGAAGTAGAAGTAGACGAGGTTAGGCATCACAAAATAACTCCTGGAATGCACTGAACATCACAAATTGATGATATCTAATAGTTCAAGGGTTTCCGTACCTTTCTCTGATTGGCCGGGCTGCTTGGCCTTGACCTTGTGCGTGTAGCGTTTCCGTAGCGTCCTGGAGAAGCCGTCGGCGTGGCAACAGAACGGAGAGCTGCCGTCGTTCACACACTCCTCCCAGAACAGCAGCACATCCCTCGTTCTCTGGGTCTTGGGGAGGACTGAAGAAGAGGAGGAAGAGGAGGAAGAGGAGGAGGAGGAGGAGCATAAAAATCAGAGTCTGCTTTATTTGACCAAAAGTTCTCCTAATCACAGAGAAGAGCATTTTCAAGGGCATACACAAAAATAGAAAACTATCCTGTGTAATGGATGTAAAATGTAAGTACAATAATCAAGTAAAATTACCTTTACAAAATACTCAAAAAAGTACATGTACACAAAAAATCTATTCAATTATTAGTTACTTCCACATGCTTGTACTGCAGAAGATAGATAGATAGATAGATAGATAGATAGATAGATAGATAAATCGATAGATAGATAGATAGATAGATAGATAGATAGATATAGATAGATAGATAGATAGATAGATAGATAGATAGATAGATAGATAGATAGATAGATAGATATTATTCCACTGACTGTCGCTGGCAGAGATGTTGTCGTTCTTCTCCAGCAGCAGACAGCTGACTTTGTCCAGGACTTCAGCCTGGAGAGACATTTCCTCCAGCAGGTCCCTCCTGGAGAGACTGGAGTCTGCTGTACTTACACCCTGAGGAGAGATCACATACATGTATTACAGTATGACAGGCAGAGGGGCGGGGGGCGTTGGTGGGAGACGAGGGCCTGATAAGACAACGAGCGCACCTGAGTCCTATTAGCCTCCCTCTGTCTGTCTGCTGTGTGGTTTAGTCAGTGTGAAGGTTCAGACCAGAGAGAGAGAGAGTCTGACACAGGAAGCTTATTTATTGTTTTGTTTTTGTTGGCTGTGGCTCCAGAAAGACAGAAGGATACAATTCCACTGAGCAATTTTACACTGACTAGCTGTTTAAAAGACGTCTAAATGGTTATAGACATCTGAGGTAGAGGACGTATGAGGCTCCATAGGGTTTAAAAGTGAAAGTATAGCAGACGTATACATCTTAGATTATGTCTTCTGGGGTAAATGACAGATGCAAAGCATTATCTTGGATAATCAGTGTCAACAGCAAAAAGCTGCATGGAGACGCATTTTGTCAATTCCAATCTGGACAATATATAGCTATGTGGTACAAAATCAGATACTGAGGTATGCATGGAACATGAAACTTGTACTTATGCTATTCTGAAATCAGAATTTGTTAGTGTTGCTTTGGCAATAAGTAAATCTTATGTCATCCTAAGACAATTGTCAAAATTGTGGTGTCAATGGCAACAACAAGAGAAAACAATGGAAGTAAGCAAGTGAAACAGATGACTTGATTGGTATTGGGAAGACGGCTCAAAGAACTTAAAGGCACAAACCATAAGTGAAATCAGTTCAGTTCAGTTCATATTGGTATCAGATATAGATTCCATCCTAGAATAGATGTTAAAAGTCATCAAAAAAAAATCAGAATGTGTGTGAATGTGTGTGAAGCCCAAAACAGGCTGGAGTGCAATTTACTTCCAGCCTGGTGGAAAGGAATGGTCAATACAATATGAATACACAATTATATAAATATTGTGTATTTATAGAACGCACCTGTAGCAGTATGCTGCAGATATCCAGGTGAGTCTCCAGAGCCTGGTCAAGACCCCAGTTCCCAGAAGTCAGTGGGGCGATGACCAGCTCTTCCTCAGAAGCTGATTGGCTGTCCTGGGAGAGAAGGCCCAGACTCCTCAGAGTGCTCTGCTGGAAAGAACTGATCCTATTGGACAAAAATAAAGAACAGAGATGGGTTGTTTCCAATAAGACACCGTTGAGTTTTTATTGGATTATCTATCTATCTATCTATCTATCTATCTGTCTATACTCACCCACTGTCTTTTAGCCTCAGGCTGCCCAAACAGGAAGTGTCGTCGTCAGCGTTGAAGTCATGTGACAGGAAGTCGAAGCTGCCCAGGACTTCCTCCACGGCCAGAGTCTCCTCTGACGACGAGCTCTTCAATAGGGAGAGGTCGTTCTGGGGGAGTAACACACACACATAAATACATGCGCATTTGTGCACTCGCATACACACACACACACACACACACACACACATCTTGTGCAACAAACAAATGGATGGACTCTGGATAAAAGCTTCCACAAAATATGCTATTCTCAACCTGATCTCAAACAAACATGAAATGAACACGATTTGTCAACACCAAATTGCGGGTCGGTGGCATGTAAAGTGTTAAAATTCCATTTTCCCAGCATGAAACGGTTACATGAAGGAGACACGACTATAAATAGGCAGTAGAGTCACAGTGCAGCAGCTCAGTGGACAGTCAGGTGTTGTGGTCGGGTGCTGGATGGGTGGATGAGTTTGACTTCAATGTCGGAGACTGTAGTTCAATTCCCAGCTTGTACGAAGGAAATTTCTACTGTGAGTCAAATTTTAATTTTTAGCAAAAGTCTTTCTTATTGAACCATGACCAAAGCCTTTTTCTAACCTTAACCAAGTTGTTTTAGTTCCCTAAACGTAACCGTTAGCCAACATTTAGCTGAAAATGCCGTGTCCAATTCGTGTTATTGTCACAGAATCCAGTTTGTGGTGGAGGTAATTTGTGTCCACAGTACATAAATCTGTATTTCAGAGTTTGCGTTCATTTCACAACTTTTTATGAGATCATGTTGGCTATGCTAGCATTGTATAGCGTATTTTGGATAGCTGAGGGCTTTCAGTGTATTTTGAGAAGTTTTGTGTGTGTGTATGTCTGTGCCTGTGTGCTTACAGTCGTATATACAATATATTGTATGTGTATGTACAGTATATGTAGATAAATACATCACAGGTTTACCTTCAGTATGGTTGCCAGGTGCAGTATCTGGGTGTCCAGGGTTCTCAGCTCTTTATCAGTGAAGTTCTGGTTCTGTAAGGTTTTCTCCAGCTCTGCTATCAGCACTCCCAGCCGGAGCGCCTGGGCCCTGCGCTGGGCCCCGCTCGCTCCCGGCCTGCCCGGGGTCGGGGGTGAGGACGGGGCAACGGCTGGGGTCGGGGCAGGGGATGGGGTCGGGGCTGGGGCAGGAGACGGCTGACGGTCTGGGGAGTCCTGGAACAGATATATAGGAAAGACCAATTTAGATTAGAAAAGAGAAGAGAATAGAAAAGGAGGAAAGATGAGATGAAGAGACAAGATAAGGAGGCAAGACGAGCACAGACGAAGAGATGAAATGACGAGACAGGAAGAGAAGAGTAGGGACAAAAAGAGAAGAGACGAGACACAAAGAAACAAGACGAAAAGAGAAGAGACGAGAAGAGGAGAGAAAAAATTAAAAGATGAAGAGATGAGATGAGAAGAGAGACAGGAAGAGAAGAGACAAGACAAGAAGAGGCAGGAAGAGAAGACAAAAGGAGAAGAGAAGAGACAGGAAGAGAAGAAATGAAAAGATGAAGAGATGAGAAGAGGAAAGACGAGATGAAAAGACAAAAGAGAAGAAACGGGACAGGAAGAGAAGAGACACAGAAAACAGAGACAAGAGAGACATGAGACGAGAAAAGAAGAGGAGAGACGAGATGAAGAGACGAGAAGAGATGAAGAGATGAGAAGAGATGACGATGAAGACAGGAGGAGGAGAGTAGGGACAAAAAGCGAAGGAGACACAAGGAGAGGAGAGAAGAAATTATAAGATGAAGAGAGGAGATGAGAAGAGGAGAGACAGGAAGAGAAATCTGCTTTTATCGGCATTGCGATTTCAACGCATGTTTAATTCTACTTCTCCAAACCCATTCTACCTCCAGCGCTCCTTACCTGCCCGCTGTCTGTGTCCCGTCCTGGGGCGGGGCTGTGTCCAAGGCCGGGGCGCGGGTCAGAGTCTGGTTCTCCAACTGTGTTCTTTCTGAGGATATCTGGTGTGCTGGACCTGTGTCAGGGTCACAAACATCATCCTTATTTAAAAAAAAAAAAAAAAAAAAGCGAATTGGGGGGGGTGGCAGAGACCTCTCAATGTCGTTTTCTACTGGTCGGCGATAGATGTCAAGGGAAGTAATAGATTACTTAAGCCAGTTATGTACTCTAACGCAAAAGGCAATGCAAGGAGCGTTTCTCGCGTTCTTGCATAGCAAAATGTGTAACGCAAAGCTAACGTCTGCTGCAACGTCATGCGTTTCAGGATAGGGACGCTACTCGAAAAATACTGCTAAACGAACAACTACCAACGAAGAAGTAATTTCCTGTGCAAAACAAATGAAAATGGCGGTGGCTCAGTCAGAAGAGACACTGGCTGATCTGGCGCACATACCATCTTCTTTTTAACTTTTCTTTTGGCGGCAATGGAGAATGTATAAGTATATATTCCCCTACAGTTGCCATTTTGTTTTTGTCAAGATAATTTTTGGGGCCTTTGTTAGACAGTTCGAAATGGAGAGACACAGGAAAGATCAGGAAAGAGAGAGAGAGAGGAATGAGATACAACAAAGGTTCTGGAACAGATTTGAACCTAGAACGTCCATTTACGTGGTACGCGCCTTAGGATGCCCCTACAGTAGCCATTTTAAACACCCTGCTTATATGTGAATGCTCCAGATAATATCTTGCATGGAGTATGTACCGGGCCTTAATGCCCCTTTAATGTTTGTAAATACCCAATATATTTTCGCAAGCAACAAAGGTGGCACACTTTTTTGTAATTTGCACGTTGAAAAATAATCAACAGCAAAACAAATGAAGCATTGCTTGGTTGAGTTCATCCTCACCTCTGTAGAGCCAGCAGGGAGCTTGTCTTACTCTCCCCTGGTGTGGAGGGAGTATCAGACACACCTCCCCACCCCTCCTCCTCCTGCTCCTCCTCTTCCTCCTCCTCCTCTGTCCTCTTCCTCCTCTCCCTGTCCTCCTCTGAGACCTCCAGGGATCCTTCCTCCCCCAGGGAGAGCTGAGTCTGGCTTCCTCCCAGACTGGTGCCTTGACTGAGGGTGGGGCTGGAGGGGAAGCTGGGCGTCCGCATGAGGCTGCGGAGGTTAAAGTGTTGGTTGGGTTTTAATACAAAACATACGCTCACAATGAAAAATAAAACATAGGGACTGTATGTATAGATATAGTCATTTTTCATAATTATACAATTAGGGAAAGGAACATTTTTACTTGGTATCTATGGATACATTTGGGGAGATCACACATTTGTGTCAGTGTAAGTGGCATCTTTTAAATAATTTCTTAAAATGTACTTTTAGTGAAAAGCTTACCTTTAATCCCGCTCTTGCTACTGACTGAAAAGAAATGCAATCTATCCATACTAAGTTATCTAGGTTAGCTAGTTAGCTAGCTGACCTTCCAAGTTCAAACTAGCCATGCAAGTCTATAGCTGTCTAGGTAAGCTAGTTAGCTAGCTGCTGACCTTCCAACATCATGAGTGCCATGGACATGAATGAATGAAAAGAAGAAATCATTGCCATTCATATTTTTTATTTATATTTTGACCAGAGCTCCTTCTTTGCCATTCAAGTTTGCTAGTTAGCTAACGTGCACTCTGAAAAACTGATTCTTTGGCTCCGCCCATTGAAGCTTAAATTAGATGATTTCTGCCTCCAAGAAACATTTGTATTGGTATTCTTGATAATCACCTCAATACTCCCTTTCTAATTCACTATACCAGCTGCCAACCCACAGTACTGACCTCGGGGTGGTGGGGCTTCGAGGGCTGTGGTTGGGCAAGATGGCGGTGTGGGAGGGGTCAGACAGGTAGCTGAGCAGAGACACGCCTCCTCTGCTGGGACGAGCTCTGGACACCAGGGATGGCATCGAACCCTCTGGATCCTGCAGCTGGCGCACCATGGACTGCAGAGCAGGGAGGAGGGAGACCCAGGTGTCATTGTAAATACAAAATTAATCAGGTTAAAGGGGCATTACGTAATCTATCACCTCTATCAGCGACTAGTAACTGTAACAACATTGACAGGTCTGTAGCCTACTGGGAGCTGTCCAGCTGTCCAGGAGTCTTTTCTAACATGCTGGTGTGTGTGTGTGTGTGTGTGTGTGTGTGTGTGTGTGTGTGTGTGTGTGTGTATGTGTGTGTAAGCCTGTCTATACTCACTATAAAGTATTTCTCAGTGAAGGAGGGGGTGCTGGGTGCCGTCCAGCTGTAGACCGAACTCTTTCTGCTGGACACCGACTGCCTGCTGGGAGACACCGGGCGCATCTTCTCACTGCTGTCAAACGGACTGCAACACACACACACACACACAAACAACCATTAAAATACAATTACAACACATACGAATACACATTAAAACATACGGATGCATATACACAAACAGGCACACATATGGCAACACACACATGTAAATACTGCACAAACATACAACAGACACATACATGCACATAACACACCAACTACAGTATGCTGTGTGTGTGTGTGTGTGTGTGTGTGTGTGTGTGTGATTTTCCATCTCTCCCGGGAGAATCCTTGTAACGTCCTCCACCTGGCTTCTCTAAACCCTGAAATGTGATCTGTCATGGTGCAAGGGCACAGCAGAGTGTGTGTGTGTGTGTGTGTGTGTGTGTGTGTGTGATGTATGCTCTGTATTCAATCAGCTACTCAACGACAACTGGCTCAGGTTAGAGGTATGGGGGGTGGAAGGAAAAGGAGAGGGAGAGAGGCAGAGAATATAGAAAATAACAGATTCAACTGACTGAATATAACTGTAATAATACAACACATCATTTCTTGTTGTAAAGCCTTGTTGTAATGCTGTGACAAGGTGGTAATTTCACTGCCATGCCAGAAAACTGAATTAGGGCTACAACAACAATTTTAATTATCGAATAATCTATCGATGATTTTTTCAATTAATCGATTAATCATTTATTCTATAAAATGTCTAAAATAATGACAAATGACCATCACAAGTTACCAGAGCCCAAAGTGATTCTTAAAACTGACCAGCAGCCAAAACCCCCCCCAAAGTATCTATTTTATAATGATATGAAATGGAAAAAAGCAAATCCTAGCATTTGTGAAGCTGTAACTAGCAAATTTTTGGTATTTTTATTTGATAAATTATTAAAACAATTAATTTTCTGTAAATCGACTAATTGATTAATCGACTAATCGTTTCAGCTCTAATTAGAATATCAGGAAAAAGAGAATTAGAGAGAGAGTAGGTGAGACAAAAAAAGAGAGAAGAGAGAAATAAAACACAAATGTTTCTTCTCCCCCTCTTTCTCTTTCTGTCTCCGTCAATCCATCTTTCTTTCTCCCAACAGTATTTCATTCCCTCTCTCTCCCTCTCTCTCCCTCCTGCATCCTCCATTTCTCCTCTCAGTATGAAAGGAATGAGAAAGGTTACAGAGAGAAAATGTGTAATTATCTGGTGTTATTTGACCGGTGTGTGGACCAGCTGGGCATGTCGTTTATCTGAATCATCATATATCATGTTCCTGCTGTCACACACAGTCAGGCTACAGGACAGAGCGACTTTCTCATTTCCTATATTCTCTCATATTTTACAAATCTCATTTCCTTACACTGTTGTCTTTTTTTTTTAACACAACTATCCGCACCTATTCCCCCGTTGTATCACCCGATTATCCAATCATTGTACTTCCTGTACTTCGGTATATCACCAATTCCACCTTTCACCACTTTGTCTTTCGCACCACATCACCTTCCCATTCTCCTCCTCAACTCACATCAATTTCACCTCCCTTTTCTCCTCTTCGCATCACCATCACCTCCTCGTTCTCCTCCTTAAAGGGAAGGTTCAGCGATTTAATAAGCCTACCCTATTAATCACTAATCAAGCCCCGTCTTAGAAGTTTTTACAGTAGAGCTTGTGTTTCTGTGAAATCGGCAACCACCTCCTATTAGCATTTGCTAGTAATGCTAGCACAAGTCAATGGGGAATGAAACCATAACTCTTAAAATCACTTGCAAGCCATTTCATATGGTTTCATACCCCATTGACTTGCACTAGCATTGCTAACAAATGCTAACAGGAGGCTGGTGCTGATTTCTTAGAGACAAAAACTCTGATGTAAAAATGTTTTGAATGTTATAATAAATAGTGCCCATGGTTACTGATAAATAGGATAGGCCTCTAAAATCACTGAACCTTCCCTTTTAAGTCACATCAGCATCACCTCCTTCGTTCTGCTCCTCCTCATGTTACATCACTATCACCTCCTTGTTCCCCTCCCAAGTCACATCACTATCACCAATTCACCTCCCAAAATCACGTCAGCATCGTCTCCTTCGTTCTCCTCCTCTTCGAATTACATCACTAACTCTCCATTCCCCTCCCAAGTCACATCAGTATCACCTCCCGTCTCTCCTCCCCAAGTTCCTCAGTCTGATCCTCAAGTTCCTCAGTATCTCCTCCCGGTTCTCCTCCCAGTTCACATCACTATCACCTCTGCGTTCTCCTCCTCGAATCGCACACCAATGTCACTTCCCAATTCTCCTCCTAAAGTCACATCAGCATCAGCATCACCTCCTTCGTTCTCCTCCTCAAGTTAGATCACTATCACCTCCTTAAGTCTTGAGTCTCATGAAACGAAGAATTTCACATTTCAGTTCAGATTGGAGGTTCCCTGTTGTGTGACGTGTGTGTGTGTGTGTGTGTGTGTGTGTCCCTACTTCCAGGTGACTTCCAGCTGCAGTTTGAGAGTTCCCAGCTCGGTGATGTCCACCAGCATCAGCTGCGGCCTCGCCACGAAGAAGTCCGCGCTTGCACACGTTACCATGCCAACCAGCAGCCAACCCAAACCCTTCGCCTCCGTCACCTGAGAGAAGGGATTTGATTGGTTAGTTAGCTGCTGAATGCGTGGAACACACACATATACCAAAGACATAGGACACAAACAAACATATAAATACATAAATGTACACTTGTACGCCCATAATACCCATAATACCCTGCATCGAAGTTGGGAATTATGGGTATTCTGGCTTTTACTAACTGGCTCCATTGAAACCAATAAAAATGAAACTTTTGGTACAGAGTTTGTGTGTACATGCGTGTGTTGGTTTTTGTATGTATGTTTTGTGAGCATTGGCGTGTATGTGTATACATCTGTGTGTGTGTGTGTGTGTGTGTGTTTGTCAATATGTGTGTCAGTATGTGTGTGTCAGTGTGTGTGTGTGTGTGTGTGTGTCTGCATGTGTCCTAACCTTGATCTCGAAGTTGTGGTGTATGTGCGGGAGGAAGACCATCTCCTCTACGTCCCAGGACTGTCTGTCATCTGATTGGATCTTCCCTCTGATCCTCCAACGCTGACGGCCCAATCGCACCACCACCTGGATGCGTGACATCATCAAGACACGTGACATCATCAACCACTGGCCATAACTCAGTACCATAAGTTAGTAAATGAGTCAGTCAGTCAGCCGGGATAAGGTTACGGATGGTGGTTAGAGAGACTTTCAACCGAAGGACATAGGTTAGTGGTGTAAATACAAAAACATACTGTGTAATTAGTTAATGAATCTTGAAGTCCCTATGTGAAATGAACTCCCATTACTTTTACTTCCTGGAAAACAGAGTATCTTTAATGGTGACCTCATGCTGCACCAGTAGGCATAAATATAAATTCCAACCAATAAAAACATCACAGATTTTTAAACAGTCCCGCCCCTCCGCCCCTCCCATCAAATCAAACTGCCTTTCTCTCCCTGACTCATAATCCATTGGTTTAGACTTTTGAATGATCACTACCTGCGTTATGTCCCGCCCCAACATCCTGTTTCAACAGGAAATACATCAAATCAAGGAAGTAAAGATGCCATTTCATGGGGTCTTTAATTAAATGTGGTAAATTTTTGCGCAGGAGGCGACTGTTTGTACTAACTCAGTACTCACAGTATTATTGTCCATCTACGATACTTTTCCATAGGTTAATACCCAGGTTAATACGCTGGAATCAGGCCATTGTAAAGTATTACCAAATATTACACCCAAAGTTTATACTCAAACAACCTGTCTCTAATAAAAGCCTGGCCATTTTTTCACATTGATTCATCCAGGGAATGTTGTGCTCATTTTCAGTGGTTGAACTGGAGCTTCCCAGATCAACCACAGTCCTCTACTGTTGGCCACTGAGCAGCTGGAGGAGGTGGAGGTCAGTGTCTTGCTTGAGGGCATCTTGTGTGGTTTTTGTTTGTGTGTGTGTGTGTGTGTGTGTGTGTGTGGGTGACAGTCTCACAAAATTTTGTGAAATTAGCATAAAGTCTGAGACACAGATAACATGTTATGGATATGAATAATGTGAAAATTACATTAAAAATTACAGTGACAACAGCATGAATTGGACACGCAATTTTCACCTTTTCGCCACGGGAAAAGCTAACGGTAAAGTTTAGACAACTAAAACAGTTTGGTTAAGGTTTGGACCAGATTTGTATTGATCTGTATTTCTCTCTCTGTTCATACATCCAGCACATTATTTGCATTTTAAGACATCGCGCTCATTTCGCAAAATTTCACGAGACCGTGCTGGTGTGTGTGTGTGTAGTTGTGTATGTGTGTGTGCTAAAAAGATGAAATGCTGTAGCAAAGTGAAATATGTTTTCAAACAGAGTAGCTCACCTCATATTGGTCTCCGGGGCAGAGTCTGGCGAAACCGATCAGTCCTGCAAGTGAAAACACATGTTAGAGAGATGGAAGATAGCGAGTCACGATAACCTGCAAACTGCTATGGGACTGACACCAGGCTCAGAGGTGTGTGTGTGTGTGTGTGTATGTGTGTGAGTAACTGCGTGTGCAACAAGTACGCGTGTATATGAAATGTGTTGGGGATACATTGGGTGTAGTGTCTGTATGTGTGTGTGTATGTGTGTGTGTGTGTGTGTATGTACTGAACTATATGCTTATATGTTGTATGTTGTATTTTGTGTATGTTGATTAGCTACACAGCTGTACAACTGTCTGAGACTAGAGTACGCAGAGAGAAAGACAATCCCTGTGTGTGTGTGTGTGTGTGTGTGTGTATACCTTTCATTTTGATGTGTAGCTCTCCCAGTAGGATTTCTAACTCTCCTTCCATAACCGACATATCCTGAGGAGAGAGAAACAAATGGGTTACAGTGGAATTTTAAAACAGTAAATAAATCTTCAGAGGGAAACCTTAACAGTTTGATTTTTTTTCTGTCTTATTTTTCTTTACCAGGCACTTTTGTTGTGATACTCAGAGGGAGGAATTTGCCTCCCGCCCCCCCACAGGGAGGTCAGAGGTCAGGGTCAGTTACAGAGCAGCAGCCATGGAGCTGGAAGGTATTCGGTGTCTTGCTCATTGACACTTCAGCAGGATGGATAGTTTCGAAGATGGCGGGTTAACCCACCCGCTGTTTGGTTGAAGGACAATCTCTCTACTCATTCTAATACTCTAACCTTACTGTCTGTTTCTCCTGGTGGGGAAAAAGTTGTGTTGGCTTTTCAGTTAACAGCAAAACCAGTTTACTGACGGCACGTTACATTATTTCTGGGTAATGAAGTCCTTCAAACTCTTGAACACTCAAACCTCTCGCCGCCACTTGGGGAGCGCTAAAGTGCGAAGTTGCCTATAGTGCAGCTTTCATGGCTACCGTTGGCTCAAAAGCGTTCCTCACTAAAACCATTTTATACAGCTAGCAATAACCTACTGGGGAATGCTAACGCTGCTTTCGAGCCTAACCCATTTGAAAAAGTGACACCTTCTCATAAAATGATTGATAACACAACATTACAACAAATTATGGTACTTTTTAAACAATAGTAGGTAACTTACTGGTTGACAAGTCTGGTTGGCAAAATGAACACTTTTACAAACCAGATTCTCTGTATTTTAGACTCATTGAATGCTGAACTTAAAAGTTAATGATTCTTAATTAAGTAAATGAAAGTTAGCGATTGTTTTTCCAAAATGGATCAAATGTATTTTGGAAATGAATTCCTGATAAAGGCCTTGGGTCTGGTGAGGACAGACTGTAGATGAAGCAGCGGCCCATGTGTTGAGCAGACAGACAGCTCCTGTCGGGCTGATTTTGAAGGAGGTCATGGCTGTTAGTCACACACTGGAGACCAACTTCATGCCTGAGGCCTAAAGTGGCCAATTTACGATCCTTGAGCAGCTTGTGACGTCTGAGGTGCCATCTATGTTGTGTCTAAATAGGGCATTTTAAACACGGGCGGTAAATACACCCAAGAACAGCAGCGCCAAACTCATTCAAACTGAAAATACAGCTGGCAAACCTCTTTTAAAAGCAATTTTGTTGTCTATCTTCTCTGTTCATTTGCATTGTGGACATATCACTGCACCCCTGCCCAAGAAGGATTGGAAACTGATTTTCTGACCCGTTTATACCTGGAATTACAATCCCAACACAGACAGAAGAAGCATCTAGATTGAGTCTAGATGAGACACCAAACTAAATCATTAGTTCATGATCATTCTTGGGGTGTGTTTATTCCTGTGTTTCAATATTATTGTACATATGAGTCGATACATCTTCTGTCTTTCTGATTTATACAGTGACCCTTTGTATTTCAGCGCCCTTCATTTAGATAACAGAGAATTGTTGTTTTGACCCTGACGAATACTAACTATTGGTTGGAAACAACATCAGAGAGCCCTTGACTTCTGGTTTGCGAAATGTGTATCCATGCACTTGAAAAAGTATATGGATTTTGAGGAACCTTTAGGGTTTCTTCAGATTGCAACCATAGGGGAACCCCAGCAGGTTCCTTGAGGAACTCCCTCATAAAGTGTTCATGAACCCCGACAGTATCTCCACAAACCTCAATCATGTGGGGTTTCTTCAAGGAACCCTTTAAAGGCCCTGTGGTTAGAGTGTAGAGGTGTGTGTGTGTGTGTGTGTGTGTGTGTGTGTAGGTGTGTGTGTGTGTGGTCATAGAGACATATACAGAGGCCAGTGTTTCAACCAGAGGTCCTGACTTTTCTCTGAAAGGGTCAAAGGTCGTGAAGCTCATTTCATCTGAATGAACATGTGACAAAGCGTGTTTTATGTGCATGTGTCTTACGCATGTCTGTATGTGTGTGTGTGTGTGTGAGAGAGAGAGAAAAAGAAAAACAGAAAAAGAGAATGAATGACCATGTGAAAGACAGAGAAGGAAGTCGTTGTCTGCATGAGAGAGAGAGAAACAGAAAAAAAGCGAAAGAATGAAACAGAAAGGCAAAATCAAATAGTTGCTAAGTGAAAGACAGAGATATAGAGAGGGGGGGGGGGGGGGGGGGGGGGGGGGGGGGGGGGGGGGCGAATGACCATATGAAAGACATGATCTCACACCAAATTACGTGTTGATGGCACGTAAAGTATTAAAATTCCGTTTTCCCAGCACGAAACGGTTACATGAAGGAGACACGACTATAAACAAGAAGTAGTGTCACACTGAAGCAGCTCAGTGGACAGTCAGGGTGTTGTGGTCGGGTGGAGGATGGGCGGAAGAGTTTGATTTCATTGCTGGAGACCGGGGTTCAATTCCCAGTTTGTAAGAGGGAAATTTCTACTCTGAGTCAAATTCACATTTTTAGATAGTTTTCTTATTTAACCATGACCAAAGCCTTTCCCTCACCTTAACCAAGTTGTTTCAGTTGCCTAAACTTAAACGTTAGTCAACCTTTAGCTGAAAATGTTGTGTCCAATTCATGTTTTGGCCACGGAATCCAATTCGTATTGGAGGAACGTAATTTTCACATAATTCGTGTCCACAGCATGTAAATCTGCATTTCAGAGTTCGTGCTCATTTCACGACTTTTTATGAGATCATGTTGGAAAGACAGGGAAAAAAAGAGAATGGGGAGGGGAAGAGGGAAAAAAAGAGGAAAAGTAGATGTGAAAGACAGGTAGCCATTTGAGTATGTGCATGAGAGAGTTAGAGGAGGCAGGAGAAAAAGAGAATAAATGTTCTGCACCAGAGAGAGAGAGAGAGAGAGAGAGAGAGAGGTTATGAATGAATCTTCAGTCGTCTGGTAATGAGCCTTAGCCGGCGGCTGCTGTAAACAGGAAAATCACCCTGGGACCATCACTCACACGCCGCATTATTTCACTTGGCAGCGTTGTGCTCATCAGGAGCGTTCGTCTGTGGAGAGACGATGGATCAGCGGCGGCCACAGTCGGCCTCGACCGTGTTTCAATTACACCGCCCCTCCTACCAATTCTCCCTCTGATGATCCACATTTCGGAATCTAATGTTCTTCAACTTTTTTCTGTGGTGGCAAAATTGTTCAGTTTTGCAGCATTAAAGGAATAGCAGAGCATTATAAAGCATTTACACAGCAGCATCTCCTCTGTTTATTTCCTCTGGATGAATGGCTTCATTCAGCTTCCATCAGGCCGCCTGTCCAGGGAATCAACCGCTTTCTCTGTGATCATCTGCATCTTTAAATTCAGTGTCATCAAGTTTTGTTTCCCGCATTTTCTTCTGCCAAAATGCTTGGTTTTGCAACAATTTGCAGACCAATTTATACCATATCTCCATTATGGATGAATGGCTCCTTTCAGCTTCTATCAGGCAGTCTGTACAGGATTTCCAAGATTTCCTGATAATTCACCTTAAAGAATCTGGAGTTTCAAGTTTCTGTGTAATGAGTAAAATTTTTTGCAGCAATTATTTTTGAGCAGTTTTTAATGAGAGTTTCAATGGTGCAGAAAGTTTCCCCTCCCACCCACCCCATAATACTAAACCAACACAATTTTATTTAATTAAGAAGCAGGCATGTTCAAACTGAAAATAATTCTGCTGCAAGTTACCAGGAAAAATGTGTGATAAATAAAATACAAATTTCTGACAAATTGTAGCAATTTGTCAGAAACATTTCAGACTGATTTACAGCATTCACTGTGTCTTTCTTTTGTTAAGAGAACAAGGAGTTAGTAGTGATGGCAAAATGTATGGTAATTCTGAATTTGATTTGACTGTTTCTTGTACTAGAATTGTACTAAAACCCATTCAGATGGTTAGAGTGAAAGCAAAATGACCCTAAACTGTGGTTGAGGGTCCTGGAGTCGTTTGGAGCGGGAACAGAGACATGATGTTGAACTGTTGGTCAAACATCATACACTACATGATGTCATGTGTGACCGTGTTTAGTTGTGTTTCAGTCCTGCGTAACCTCTGCTGCACACATGGTCAGGTCATGGCAGAGCAACGATTAGTGCAACCTGCTCAGATTTTACACATGGAAAACATGTTGAAAAAATCATAATTGCATTAGAAATGCGTTGCAATTCAAATAGAATGTGCTCTTTGCTTGATGCACTTGAACACAGACAATGTCCACATCCACATTTTTTGGATGTTATATTTCCAATATTATGTTTTCCAAATTGTACATATTTAAGAGTCCATTTCACTAAGATCTGGCTCAAATGCAATATTAATTTAAAAATGTCTGATATCAGTTTCAAATACATTCTCCAACACGAGCAGCATGGAAAATCTGTATTTCCATGGTTGGTGTAAATTTTTCAGCATCGACTGCCTGTTTCCTCGTGTTTTTAGCTCTCCATGTTACACACACATGACTACAGGGAGCAACAACGTCGTCATGTCTGACTGGTGTCAAATTAAAATATATTTGCATTGCACCTTAATGCGTTTTAGGGTGGGGAAAGTAACTTTTTCACCTCCTGAACACAGGAGCCGGTCAAAACAGTGGCAGGTTTTATCCCTGCAACAGCCAACGCATCCATCAACAGCCATGTGAACATCGCCAGAAACAGACTGAACCCCAGATATTGTAAGTTGCTCTGGATAAGAGTGTCAGCTAAATCTCTAAAATGTAAATATCTGTTTGGCTACAGTATTCTACTGCTGAAAGAAATGGATACGATAATTAGCACCACATGCTGTATTGAAAAGTAATGTAAGATACGCAGTATGTTATCCCAAACTACACTGGTAAATGTTGGAAAACTGATAGGAGGCTTTTAATGTTAAAGGTGCTACATGTAGCATTTTAAATCATTACCACATTAATTTTGAGATATTAGTATAATCACTGTAAACAAACCAGACCATCAGTGGTCAGCCTGTCAGCCTCCATCAGCCTCCATCAGCCTCTACTCTGCATCCTCCATTGTTTCTCCACCTGGTGGATTTGGAGGGAAATCTGCTGGATCGCTTTACGGCACAAAACAGGAAGAGGTTCTGTTCTTCCAGAGCAAACGGAGCTAAAGCTTTCAGAGTTTCTGGCAGCAGATGGTGGAAGGAGGGAAAGGCTTTCAGTATGTTGATCCTCTTCAGTAAAGCAGAAAAACCTTTGACTGAAGACACAAAGATTGTGTTTGCAACAGGGACACACACACACACACACACACACACACACACACAAGCCCTACCTGCAGGCTGTGTCTGTGGTTGCGGTTGAGCTCCAGCAGACTGTCTCTGGAGGCACGGGTGGAGGGGGAGAGGGAGAAGGCTCTCTTCATGTTGACCGCTCCCTGACACAACCTCCACTGGATACAGTAAGTCTCATACAGCTCCTCTACCTGGAGAAACACCAGACAGCAACAACCAGAGACAGATAGAGACGTAGAGGGTTAGTATGACCTGCATTCAGACTGTGAGCAACACGATCCACAAGTCACTAGAAGTCAATTTATTTCCTACAGAGCTGAGCGACCAGGGAAACTCGGCTGATGTGTGGACGCTCAACAACCTTGTCAGATGAGAAAAGTTGGCCGAGACTGAACTTTTCACAGTCATCGACCGTCAACAGCTGATCAGATTTCTGCACTTCCTTGTTTCCCTATTGATGGCAAGTGCAAAATGGACGAGAAGTTGATTACAGCCATTCAAAGCCTCCCAGTTCTCTACAGCCTCAGCAAAAGCCTCAAAAACGATGCTTGGAGAACAGTTGCGTCCATCGTTGGGGTTGATGGTAAGATTTATTATTAATTTTATTTAGTTTTTTCAGTTTATTTTTGATTATCGCTATCTAATTAGCGTTTGCCAGCTAGCTATGTTATAAAAATACCAAAGCAGTGAAATAAATGCACGATTACGATACTCGCAACTCCTTTACTGTAATAATAAGAAAGAGTCTAGTGCCACAATCATAACACACAACATGAGACAGACACCTCTCAAGTCTGCACAAACACACACACACACACACACACACACACGCACACACACACACACACACACACACACACATATTTGTTTGTATTACTATACTTGTGAGGACCTTCATCAACTACATTCATCCCCTAAACTTTAACCCCTAACCTAATCATAACCCTCACCCGGACCTAAATCTAATCCTAACTCTAATGTTAACTTTAAACCCAAGTCTTAATCCTAAAATAGCCCCTTAAAGAAGTGAGGAACGGCTAATTTCCTCACTTTGGAAAATTTTCTCATCTTTCTATCTTTGTGGGGACATTTGGTCCTCATAAGTAAAGAGCACACACACACACACACACACACACACACACCATTGAGTTTTTTACCTTGCTGATTTGGAACTCTAATCTTCGTATGTACCTCTCCAGCGCTCTGATCTCCTGTGAAAACAGAAAAAGCTGATGGTTCTACTTGTTTGTTTTTTTTTGTTTTTTTTCATAACTTGTTTTGTATCTATTGTACCATTAGCCTTACATAACAGCCCTCAAAATCAGTTTTGGTTTGATTGCAACAAAAAAATGAGTATAAAAAACATGGATGCCCAGGAGGAAAAATGTGCATGGAGCTGCTGGAGGCATGAGAGCTGGTAAGGAAGGACAGATTA